>NC_048220.1:36269191-36357601 GCF_002007445.2 Ailuropoda melanoleuca
AAAAAACCTTAAAAGCCCAACTTCTGCATGCTTTGGTAAAGTGGTGGGGTGGGGAGGAACACTAGCATGTTTTGTATACCTACTTCCTGTCAAGAGGTTTATATATATTATCTCATTGAATATTTATATAAATAACACAATCCTAAGGGGTAGGCATTTGTAGGCCCATTTTACAGGTGAGGAAACCAAAACACAAGTTAAGTAATTTGCCTAAGGCCATGGGTACACGCCATAGTTGGGGTTTGAATCCAGGTCTCTTCAACCCTGGAGAATAACATTCTTCCCACACATCATGCTGGTAGGCTTTCATTTTGGAAAGGAACTCAAATGTCGGAGAATTCTTTCCTTTGTNCACAATCCTAAGGGGTAGGCATTTGTAGGCCCATTTTACAGGTGAGGAAACCGAAACACAAGTTAAGTAATTTGCCTAAGGCCATGGGTACACGCCATAGTTGGGGTTTGAATCCAGGTCCCTTCAACCCTGGAGAATAACATTCTTCCCACACAACATGCTGGTAGGCTTTCATTTTGGAAAGGAACTCAAATGTCAGAGAATTCTTTCCTTTGTGATTTTAACTGGATTCAACGTCATCTAACTTTCTGGAATGGTGGTTGTCATTTGCATAAGGGTCACCAGCTTATATTGTTATTTGTTGTATTTGGCATTGCCTCAGCTTGCCACAGCTGGCAAGTGTTTATTTTTATAAGGTATTGAACTATATATTTTCTCCCACCCCCCACCCTAGAATTTGGGTAATCATCTGAACCTAAATCAAGACTTGAGTCATTCCATTCCTTCTTGAAATAATAATAATTATAAACATACACACAGTTTATATTACACTATAACAGGTTGCCAACAGTCAGTCAAGTCAAGGGAACTTTTCTGCTGCTGCTTTTTCAATTGGGCTAGTGAGAAATAAAGATAAATCCCCTTAGAGTTAGTAATATGAAAACCAAAACTTTCAAAATCAGCTCCAGCGCAGGCCCTGGCATTGCACAACATACTTTGTTTAGGAAAGTAGGCTTTTTTTCTACAACTGCCTCCTTCCTTTCCTCCAGCTTCTGGGGAGCCGGAAGCCATCCCTGTTCTGTTATGTGAAGTTAGGAGCACAGCTCTCCAGAATGTTTCAAAGGGAAATGTTCAGTTTTAGTCGGCTTCAAATCCATTTTGAGATTGCTGATAGGACTTAGTTTATGTCACGACTGTTGGGTGCCTAGCAGGTTGCTTTGGAAAGGTGCTCTCATACAGATGAGTAATTCTGTGCCTTGAGCCCATGTCACCGAAATTTTATTTAAGGGCTTACAAGTCCGATCAATGTCTCAGAACTCCCCCCCGCCCCCGCAAAACCACTGTAACTTCTGTGTTTTCTGAACCAGAAATCTGGTTAAATGCTCAGGATGGCACCTTTAGACTGGCATTAGCAGATGCTGAAAGGCACAGAAAGAGAAACGTATGATGTGGCCAGGCACTTGCTGTACCCCTTAACTTGGTACCACAGGGGATAAAATTATAGCAAGTGCTGAGAGGTCAGCAAAAACAATCCTAGGTCCTTCAAAGAATCTACATCTTCTAAAGGATCTAGAATTTCACAGAAGTCCAGCTTGGCTCTGGTTGGCATTTTAAAATTCACATACTATTAATCAGGTATGATGACTACTCCTCACAAAAGTTGTCTTCTCTAGACAAAAAATAGGAATAAATGATGTGATTTAAAAGATTTTTTAAAAAATAGATGGTTAGAAGTGCAGGAATGAAAGCCATTTCCTTTAATTTTTATTTTGAAAATATTTTATAATTACAGTTCACAAAGATTAATAAATTATTTCATTGTCTTTGTTTTAGAGTTTTCCAGTCTGGACAAGTTGTGCACATCATAACAGCCAAAGATTATAACTGAAGACTAAAAATAATTAGATGTTGGATTTTAGGACAGTAAGAATAGCTACTAATGATGATATCCTTTAAAAACGCTCACTCTCTCCCTTATAATAATGACAAAAACAGTGTATCCAACAAAAACATAAAAATCTTTAGGGTGGAGTTTTTTTTATAATTTAAATGAGACACTAACACAAGAAAAGCAATGCAGAGTAACCTAGGCCACAGAAGTAAAAGGGCAAATTTTAACAAGAACAAACTTCTAAAACAAAGCATTTAGAATAGACACCTAAGCTGTTGTATTTATTTTTCAACTAAACAGAACATCTACACTCTGCACTAAACTGTGAACTATTAGAGCAGGAATCAAGCCCACATGAGACAATGTAGGTACCTAAATTTTTTTTTTTAAAGATTTTATTTATTTATTCGACAGAGAGAGAGACAGCCAGCGAGAGAGGGAACACAAGCAGGGGGAGTGGGAGAGGAAGAAGCAGGCTCATAGCACAGGAGCCTGATGTGGGGCTCGATCCCATAACGCCGGGATCACGCCCTGAGCCGAAGGCAGACGCTTAACAACTGCGCCACCCAGGCGCCCCGGTGCCTAAATATTTTTTACTGAATAAAATGATGATTTTCCTATTCTAAGTAGATCACCTTGGGAGGCCTACAATTATCCCACTTGTTGATCTAAATGTTTTTGGAAGATCTTGTTTTGGAATATCTCCACTACAGCAGGGGTTCTAGCCATGGATAGAAATCAGGCTTTGTATGAGCTTAGATCAAAGAAATAAATTAATCTTTATGGTCACTAACTTCAAATTGAAATTTAGCATCTTCTTTAAATATGAATATAGGCAACCACCGTTAACAATACCTGTGACTCTGCCAATGATATAAATCACAGATACTTTTGCATTGCATTAATTAGTGCAGCTATCTCAAAATATTATTTGTATGCGTCACTAGTACAGTGTTATTGGTCCTGCCGTTAAATCTTATTTAATGCATTAACAAGCAAGCTTGCATATCACCATTACAAATTTGATCTTTATAATATTTTGATAACTGTTTTTCAAAATAACTGGTTTCTTTGTAATCCTACATGTTTTATTTCCTGTAGTTTCAAACATTTTTCTGCAGACGGATCCTTCAGCTTCACCAGCACACCAGAGGTGTCCATGTCATAAAAATGGAGAAGGACTCCTGGCCTAGAGTCCACAGTACACTTTTTGAAGATCCCAAATGATATAACATGTTATTTTTTTGAGGTAGATTTTGGCAATAATTAAAAGTCACCCGGAGAGTCAAGTCTGGTAAATAAAATGGGTAACTGAGTTGGGTCAACAAAACAAAGAAAAAGGGCCAATAAAACAAAATATGACTTTTCTTTAAATTTAATAATTCTCCATCTATATACATAAGTATATATCTGGGGTAAGGGCTCTACTATGTGCAAGTTACTGAGCTAGAGTTTAGGGATCCAAAAATAAAAAAGATATGGCCTGCCTCTAGACACACAGGAAAGGGGAAAGTGAAGGTTCCTAAGTAACAGTGACTCTACTCCATTTTTTTAAGGTGTTCATTTTTAGAATAAAAATTCCAGAGCATAAAAAAAATTGTACTTTATTATTTTACCTTTTGCTAACCGTAAAATGATTTCTAGAGTCAGGCACTATTTCTATTGATTTTGCCTTGACAGTGCACAGTCTCTGCTTATGGTTTTATCTTAGGGATGCTGTAAGTGAATTCAGTGCTAAGAATTATATCCAAAGGTTCACATCTGTTTTGCAACTTGGATTTATTTTCTCAGAGCACTGTTACAATGAAAGTCTGGATTGTCAGGTCACTCACAAAACTCTACTTATATCAGAATGTGCATTCAATATAGGATCAACAATGTGTCCTAAGTACAATAAAAAAACTGTTTTCTCTGGAAAATGCATTCAAAGTTCTAACCCAGATGCCATTACTTTATAGCCCCTTTTGATGGGGCGCTCTTCCTGTCAAAACTAAAATGAGAGCGAGAGGTTAGATTCCAGGAGTTTAGCAATTTGTCAAGTCCCTGTAACTGCAATAGACAGCCTCTCTCTATGTCAGTTATTCCTCCGAGGTCCAGAAGAACAAAGGCACAAAGGACAATCTAGCCCATTTTGTCTTTCCCACAGTGTCAAACTCTGCAGTGTGGATAGCTTTTAAATAAGTCACTTTACAATTAAGCTCTGTGGTCAATGAAACAGGAAAAGCAAACAGATCATTAGAACAGAACAATTAAAAGAAAACTTAGCATAATGTAGTTATGTCTTGCAGGGTTAGGGAGGGCCTTCTTTAAAAAGACATCAAAACCAAAAACAGTAAGGAATAAGAATGATCACTTTGATTATATCATATTTTAAAATTTCTGTACTAGAAAAGACATCACAGACAGTTCTAAAATGAGCAATGAACTGTGAAAACCTATTTGTAATCCAACAGCAAAGGACTAATGTTCAGAATAGAAAATAAACTACGAATCCCTACAAAAATGACAAAGTAACCCAACAAATGAATGGACAAAAAAATTGAAATAGGCAAGTCACAAAAGAAGATATAAAAATGGCCATTATGCCTATGAAATGGTACTCAATCTCATTAGCTATCAGGGAAATGCAAATTAAAACAACAAGAAAATATGACCAGCACACTATTCAACTGCAGGCGGAGCTATAAATTGGTAACAGCTATCTTGGAGAAGCACCAGGGGTGCGTATTAAAAATAAAAATGTACATCTTGGTTTCCAACATTGGTTTTCTAGAGAAATGATTATGTAAAATACTCGAGGAGGCTTATATAAGAACACTCTTCAGAGGCGTGTTTGTGATAGTGAAAAATTGGAGACAACCTAAATATACATTCACAGGGGAATACCAATATAAATGGAGCTATTTTCATAGTGTGGAACATCATGAAACCATTAAAAGGAATTAGCCAGATCTATATGTATTGACACGAATAGAGCTCTAAGACATACTGTTGAGTGAAAAACCAAAGTTGTAGAACAACATATGGAGTGTGATACCTTTTATGTTACAGTCCATGGTGTCTGTGAATATACAGAAGAAATCGGGAAAGAGACACATCAGACAGTGATTACCTGGGGGCTAAGGTGGTAGGGTAGAAGTAATCAAATATCATTACTTATTTAAATTTTTAAAAGGCAAATGTGTTTACATGTTACATGAGTAAAGACTAGTAATGCAAAAAAATTGTTTTAAGTCACTGAGCTCAGATCAGGACAGCTACTAAAGTGATAATCACTTCCCTGATACGAAGTACTACCTTGTGTTTTATTTTACTTGAACAGTTATAGGAGAGAGGCTTGCTTTCTTCCTCTATTCCGTAGTTTCAGTTTATAATCTATCTCTTAACAAAATTCAATTTCTACTAATTGATCCTTTAATCTTTAATCATTATTGTGATAAGATTGGGAGTCCTTCAGTTTTTCTTGGAAAATAATTTCATTCAGACTATGTAGAGGTATGCCTTGCTCTTTCCTCTTGTATTAGAAAACCCTAATGCTTCACTAGCCGCGTTAACTTACCCTTTTCCTCATTCCTTTTGCCTTTGATCTTTTTTCCTTTCTGTTATTTAGCAGATGCAGGGTGTGCATGCACCTACGCTTTAATTGTTATCCCGTCATATATAATGGAGACTGCATTGTGCTCGGAGCTCATTGGCAAAGTGATTGAGGGAGGGGGAGAGGGGGCCATTGCTTGTTCAGAACACTGAGAGGCCGAATGTAGGAAATCTACCAACATGGTGAATGAAAAAAAGCCTTTGCTGTGTTCTTTCCATGTCAGAACCATCCTTATTTCCCAGAGGTAAAGAGTTCTTTGCCCTTATAAATTTATATGGATTGACTCATACTAGCAATGATATATATATCATTGCTCTGTGTGTGTGTGTGTATACGTACATAAACTACATACGTACAAACACAGTCAAGCATTAGCAGTTGGCTTAGATGGGTTTCAGACGTGCTAGGGCACGTCCCAAAGAGGAAGCTGCAACATTGGATGTAAGTGTCCTTTTTGAGGTACTGCTCCCTGTACATAAAAGTCACTGGGTCACAATGCTGGTGTCACAGTGGGAGGAATCTCCTCTGAGAGGCTACTTTGCATGTGAAGGAACTGGAGTCATTTCTAATATTTAGCACATATTATCCAAAAAGTGTAACAATTACCACTGTTAGGAAGATTGGGTCCACTTTCGCTGTCCCCAGCAGCCAGGGGCCTTGCAGGGTGGAGAAGAGTAGGAAACTATCACTTTACTGGAAGATGTTCTTTTAGCTGAAGACTGAACAGAGTTGGAGGTCTCCAAGAGGAGGTAAGCTTTAAGGTATGAATGACTGAATTTTCCCCCTTTCTAAGAGGTGCCAGTTTTGCTGGGCAAGAGTATGAGTTGGAGGTAGAGGAAGTGGTTGTCAACTTTCCCAAAATCTAGAAGTTTGTGATCAGTTGGCAAAAGCTGCCCCACTTGGGTGCCTGGGTGGCTGAGTCAGTTAAGCATCTGCCTTGGGCTCAGGTCATGAGCCCCATGTCGGGCTCCCTACTCAGCGGGGAGCCTGCTTCTCCCTCTGCCTGCAGCTCCCCCTGCTTGTGTGCATGCTCTCTCTCGTCTCTTTCTCTCATTAACAAATAAATAAAATCTTAAAACTGAAACAAAGCAGAACTGCACCACTCAAGCTCTGTGCTTTCACACCATGGGCAGAGTGGTCGGAGTGTGCTTTCTCATTGCTGGTTCTCATTTTTAAAGCAGAAGTTTAAAACAGTGCAATCCTCTCTTTCCTAGGGTTTTGCTTTAAACCCCTGAAGACATGAAGAGAGAAAGCTACATGTGACCACTGAGTCAGGGTGATGTCCAACTTCAGACTGAGGTTGTGAAGAAGGGGCTTTTTGGTGTGGTCATGAATGCCAAGCCAGCTGGGAGGAACCCTGTAATCAGAAAGCTCAAGAAAGACTGGGGACCCAGCCCCAGTTAGGGCACTTCTCCTACACTGCTGTCTAGGGCCACCTGGCTTCCCTGAAAACAGTGCAATTTGGGATTGTCAATGCTATCACACTTTCTCAAATTACCAGACTGTCTTAGTAAAGCGAAACAAAACCAAGCCCATCATATATATATATATATATATATATATAATACACATTAAAACCAGGTATTGAAATCGGTTTTAAAGAAGCTTATTAAAGAAAACAGGCTGGGTAATGAAAATCAGTCCTATTTTTTAAAAGAGTGATGTAGCTAGAATAAGATCCTAAGCTACTCTGGGGCAGCTCTGCCTGGTATCTGGTATCACTCCTGCAAGCATTTGGCTGGAGAGGGCTGCATTGTCTTCTTGGAGGCCTTATGCCACATAAAGGAAATAGCAACTGTGGTCACTGGCGTTAATGATGTGGCCACCAGAGCATGGAGCCTAGAATTATCATCTATCTGTCATCTTTCTCTCATAGGGAAAGCAATGGCAGCCACAGCTTGCCCTTGACGTTTCTGGGACTCAAGAAGACAGGAAAGGGCAACATTTATTTCTCAATATCCAGAAGGAAATTACAAAATTTCAGTGGTACGATAGATGCTTAAGTACTTAATGCAAGAAATTCTTCCCTAGTAGAATCTACCCATAACCAGGGTGGGGATAAATTTCTGCCTGAGGGTTAATAGTAGAGACACAAGGTCCCCTCTCATGGTAGGAACCCCAAAATGTGCTCCATCCCCTCCCTGAACCTTTATGATGGGAAGCACTTGTTGAGAAAAGCTGTTCCTCCTACCCTAACAGGTGCAATGGCCAACTGTTCCTTGAGAGGGCAGGCTCACCTCATTGTCCTGGTGATTAATGTCGCTCAGATTGGACTGTTGCACCAAGACTGTCAGGAGCCTGTGAAGAAAAATAGAAGAGGCTCAAAAGAACAGAATCTGTATGGGAACATAACATTAGAAAGATAGTCCACTGAAAGCCTCCAAATGAAGATAGGCCCTTTCCGTTTATCTAGGGGAAAGAGCCCTAGAGAAGAAGACAGTGCGATCGGTGAGAAGGCACCTGGGGGGATTCCTCTGTCTCTTCTCCTCCAACCTCCTCTCCATCTCTGTGCCTCAGGTGGGGGTGGGGCACAAAGGGAATGGAGAAAGTGAGTCTTTAGGCACATCTTATTCACCAGACCTGTGTACCTATGTGTGCACTTGAAGAACTAAAGTCCTCTAGTACTTGTTCTTTATTCTTTTACATAACCGTATACACTGCTTTCAAATTGCTTCACACTCAGTACGTGGGTCATGCCTTTTAAATGTATAGATTATTAGGAGACAGTCAGCATTTACAACTTTGCTTATTTTTTGTAAAACATGCAAATATCTAAGCATGAAATGACACTAATCAGTGTGAAACAACTATCAGTGATTCTCAAGTTCAAGTTCTTATCTCACTTGGGTCCCACACTTGGTTGACAGCGGTTAACACTGTTGAAGAGAAGTGGCTGAGTGTAGTGGTTAGGGACCCAGAATCTGGAGCCAGACTGCGTGGGTTCACATCCCAGCCCTGCTACTGACCAGCTCTGTGACCATTGGCAAGTACCTTACCCTCTCTGTGCCTAAGCTTCCTCATCTGTAAAATGGGGGTAATAAAAAGTGCCTACTTTATAGCTCAGTGTGAGCAATGAGTTAATGCGTACAGCATTTATAGCATGCCTGGAACACAGCAAGTGTTATTTCTAGTACACTTAACCCTAGAAAGTTTTTGGGTTTTTTTTTTTAAGGATTTTATTTATTTATTTGAGAGAGTGAGCGAGAGAGAGCATGAGGGGGGGGGGGGGGTAGGCAGAGGGAGAAACAGATCCCCCCGCTGAGCAAGGAGCCTGATGCAGGCCTTGATCCTAGGACCCTGGGATCATGACCTGAGTTGAAGGCAGATATCCGACTGAGGCACCCAGGCACCCCAACCCTAGAAGTTTTAACCCTGGCTCCATCTCAGAATCTCCAGGGGAAATTTTTTAAAACCGCAAATACCTGGATATTCAGGGTTTCTGACTCAGTAGGTCTGGAGAGAAGCTCAGCTTTCACAGTTTAAAAGGCCTGTTCAGGAAATTCTGGTGAACAGGTCTGAAAACCACTGAGAAAGGTACTGAATAAATTAATCAATCATTGCTATGAACTGAATTGTGTCTCCCCCCACAACCTCCACATTCATAGGGCTCTGACCTCCAGTGCCTCAGAATGTGACTGTATTTGGAGACTGAGCCTTTAAAGAGGTAATTAAGTTTAAATGAAGCCATTAGGGCAGGCCCTAATCCAATCTGACTGAGGTTCTCAGAAGAAGAGATTAGGGCCCATAAAAACACACCAGGCACAGGGGCTCCAGAGGAAAGACCATGTAAAAAGGCTGCAAGAGGGTGATTATCTGCAAGCCAAGGACAGAAGACTCAGAGGAAACCAACACTGCTGGCACCTTGCTTGTGAACTTCCAGCCTCCAGAAATCTGAAAAAATGAATTTTTGTTGCTTAAGCCATCCAGTCTGTACTATTCTGTTACAGCAGCCCTAGCAAACTAATATACCCAATCAAGATGATAAAGGATTGTCTACGGGGAGATGGTGAAGGAAATTAGTTTTGGGAAGAATTATTTGAAAAAAATGAAATGGTTTAGCCTTTCCCCCAGTCAGATTTTCATTGTCTCTCAGCTTAGATGACATGTAGTCCTGAGGGTTAAATTGCTACCGACAATAGAAGAAAATAATGTGGGACCGATCATGTTGCATTAGTGGTAAATGTAACACAAAGAGAGCTTAACTAGGGATGCCCTTCTGGTTATTTGCTGTGGAGGTGAAATAGCCAGGAAGCCTAAGGTTTAAATCTAGTCTTATCACTGTCTTTTGGGGAAGCAGGATAATGCTGTGATTTAACTCTGCCCTCACCACTGCATAACCTCTCTGAGCTTCCGTATCCTCACGTTAATTATGGCGATAACAGCATGGAAACAACAGATGGAAAGGACTGAATACCAGGAATAAAGCTCCTAGTACACAGACTTGAATAGTGGCTCTGAATGCAAGCTTTCTGAATTCTAAAATTCCTCCATCTAGTGGGAAGAGGCTATAAAATAACTGGACTTTTGGATAACGCTGTTTTTATCTTTGTAATTACATTTCACTATTGGATATATTTTCCCTTATAGTTGCTTTATAAGGCTGAAGGGCAACTGGCAACTGACTCTCTTCTCTCCATCTCTTTACTGGCCATTGTTTAATCTCTAGGGCTCATTTGGTTTGAAGTGTGGGGGGAGAGTGGAGGGAAAAGCAAGAGGTCAGCTGTGGTCCAATCTGGCTTTCTTCTGCTAACCCTGAGCAGACTGAGATCATACGTAGCCAGACAGCATCTTCTGGGGCTGCTCCAGAGCAGTGATCACACCGAAGGAAGTCAGGCTCTGACCAGATGGGAATGAGGGAGGGGAGAGCAAGACCTCTTGTCACATCCTGGGGATGCCTCTAAAAGGTCACAGGATGAATCCTGTACCTGGCTATTTCTCTGTTTGCTTCTCAAATCCATTTGCTACCCTGCAATGTTCTGCTCTGAGGTTGACCTACAATGTCTTTATTGTGCAGACTCTCTTGCCCTCTGACTTCTTTCTGGGTTTGGCAAGGAGAATTGGCAGGGGAGAGGAGGGAAGCCACTTCCTTTTCCGACCATGACCTTTTTCCTTTACCAAAGGCCATGGCTCCTGCAAGGTGGATCCTCTTCTACAGCCAGAGCTCTCAGCAAGTCCCAATAACAGCTCCCTTCCTTGCCCCTCTGGCCTAGGGGTAGAACATTTTCCTGTTTGAGGGAGGGGAGGTAGAAGTGGGGAATTTTGTCACCATCTCTTGTTAGTTAATTTTCAATAGTCTTCCATGAAGCTTTCTATAGTTACCTTCTATTATTCCACGACTTCCCTCTTATGACCCTGATTGATACATGCCAATCTATATTGCTTGATTCCATTTGATTCCTAAGTGCCTGAGATTCACTGATCTTCAAAGATGGACACAAATTTACAGATAAGTATGCTCTCTCTCTCTTTTTTGTGCGAGCAAATGACTTGAGCCACTACCTTACTTGCAGGGCCATCATGCATTGCCTTGGTGGTGATCCAGACTAGACTAGAAAGCAGGTGTTTGGTTTCCAGCCTGGAGCTTCATGCTATTCCCTGGTACAGGGGTAATCTGCCAGATGCTGGTCCCACATCTGTCTTAATTACCAGAGGATTTGCAGCCTCTTAGTTTTGTTTTCTCAGAGCCCTCGTTCTGTGCTAAGATGGCTCAGGAGTATTTTTCCCACAACCCCCAGCCTAGTCTCCTATTAGCACCAGCTCTGTCCTGTTCTCAACTCTCTAGGAAGGAGCACAAAGCCTACCCTATCCCAGGTAGCAGGACAGCAGGCACAGATGCCCAGCAGGAGCATTCCCAGACAGACAATGTGGTGAGTGGTAAGACAACAGATCTTGGGGCCAAACTGCCTCCATTAGAATCCCTTCTCCATTACTAGCCAGCCAGGAAATTTAGGCAAGCTAGGAAACTCTCAGTGCCCATATTTTCTTATCTTTGAAATAGAAATAATAATAACATCTACTTCTTAAAGATCTGTTGTGATTTTAAATATGTCAATACATACAAAGTACTTAGAATGACATTTATATGCTACAATAAGTTCTCTACAATTTACTATTTTTTTTTAGAAAGAGGGAGAGGGTGGGGGGTGGG
The DNA here is from genome assembly GCF_002007445.2 of Ailuropoda melanoleuca. Taxonomy (NCBI): domain Eukaryota; kingdom Metazoa; phylum Chordata; class Mammalia; order Carnivora; family Ursidae; genus Ailuropoda; species Ailuropoda melanoleuca. The sequence goes on from NC_048220.1 coordinate 36,280,839, forward strand.
CAGAGGGAGAGGGAATGGAGAGGGAGGGAGGGAATCTCAAGCAGGCTCCACACCCAGCACAGAGCCTGATGAGAGTCTCAATTTCATGACCCTGAGATCATGATCTGAGCCAAAACCAAGAGTCGGACTCTTAACCAACTGAGCCACCCAGGCACCCATAATTTAGTAATTTCTTAAAATTTCCTACTTTTTATGTTTGGGGATCCCCTGATCTCCATGTGGTGATTGGTAGGCCAAAGAGAGATCAGCTAGATGTATGCTAGGGGCGGGGCAGCTTATTTCTGTTGGCTACTCTGTTTTGCTGGCCCCTTGGGCTCACAGCCTGGATCTGGCCAACACAGTGATGGCTGGGGAAAAGGGTCCCTAAGCTAGCTGTCTGTCCTCCTATTCCTAAAGCTGCCAATGTGAGAGTATCCTGTAGTATAACACCCATCCACAGGTTAGAATACATCACCTGGTAGCTAGAGAACAGGACCCCAAAGAAATAATTTCCTTCCTCCCTCTGTCATCAAGAGCCATGAAAAGAGGCAGAGCTGCTGGCACTCTGGCAGGCAAAAAAAAGAAAGAAAGAAAGAAAGAAAGAAAGAAAGAAAGAAAGAAAGAAAGAAAGAAAGAAAAAGAATCTGCCAGTAACCATGGAGACCATGAAAAAGACTTTCAGAGAGCCTTGTGGCTGCTTTCAGAAGAAATTGTTGCTCGCCTTCCAATGCTAGCATGTGCAGTGTAGTACAAACATAGCTCCTTTCTCTTTGGAGCACCATCTTAACGATCATGCCCCCTCTTTCACACGGGCGCCCTCTGAATGTCCAAGCCAAGGAAGCAAGGAAAGCCATGGGGAGCTGAAAGGGAGAAAACGTGGACCTGCTGAGAAGCTGAGGGTTCAAAGCAGGAAAGGGAACTGTGAGATAAAACCTGCACTCCTTTGCTTTTGTCCACCAACTTGCTTTTGTGTTCATAATTATAAATCCCTTATTCCTGCATCAGCTTAAATCTCTACTGAGCTGCAGCTTAGCTAAGGCTGTGTACTGGAACTGGCTGGTTTGTTCGTGAGTTGTTTTCATCACAGAATCTTGCTGGTGGTAAAGGGCTAACTGACTTTTCCCCTTGGCTTGTTTATAAGCAGTTACAGTCTGAGGCTTCACTCTAAATAACCTCCAGTTGAGCAGTGAGTAGAAGGAGCAGCTATTTGGAAATCTAAGAGTTAGCAGATTTTAAAATGAGTATGAATACCTGAGTACAAGGACACAATGTGGCCCATACATATGTTTATGATCAGGGGACAAGAAAAGATGAATGTGCACTAGCAAGGTAGGGAAGGGAGTTTCAGAGGAGCTGAATGGTTAGTTTGATGTTCGCTGGATTCTAAACTCTAGCAACAGTCTTGTAGGGCCAAGGGTAGGCCACCCCAAGATGGTCCACTTTGGCATGGACATTACTTTGAGTTAAAAGTGATCAAAACTCAGTAGATTCAGGAAAAGCTCTTTAGCTCCCCTTCGACTCCCTGCCTCTACTGGGAAGAGAGCTATTAACAGAGATTCCCTTTTACTTAAGAAACTTACCTGTCTAATAGGGCAATCTTTGTTTTCCAAACATCTCCTCTCACCTTCCTTCTAATGGCCTTCCTCCCCTTTGTATGTTCAGACCCCAACCCTTCTTCTTAGATAAGTCTCATGTTGCTTGACTGTCTCTGGAATTTCCATGTCTGCGTGGATTCCCAGGACATATGCTACCAAATTTCAGTTTTTCCTGTGACTCTATCTCATGTTAATTAGATGTGAGTGGATGCTTAGTCCAGCTAGAAGAACTGTGAGGGGTAGAGGAAACTCCTCCTGCCCAACACATCTGTATGTGTGGATGTATTTTTTGTGGACCTGTGTATGCCAGGGTAAAGAAGACGGGGGTGAGAGCTGGTGAGGTGGCAGTAGCAGCAGGGATTTGTTCTTTAACATTGATCTGTGGTATTTATTTCTATCTACCTTCCATCATGATCATCACTACTATCATCATTATCACCAACACTTACTGAATACTGATGATTAACAGTGTTCGGTGCTTTTCACATGTTTTCTCATTTATTTCTGCCTATTTACTAAGAGGTAAATACTGTATTATTCATACTTTCTAGGAAAGAAAGCTAGCTCAGCCTTGACAAGTTAATATGGTCATTAAGAGATGGACCAGATTCAAACCCAATCAGTCCGACTCCAGAGATTGCATACCTGGCCACCCTGCACCTTAATCCAAACAGGATTTTAGGTGGTTTTCCGATACATATAGTAAAACAAGATTACAAGTAAAGAAACTAGACAAAGAAAAGAAGGGCAGGATAAAGAAGATGCAGTTATGGTCCTACATATGTGCCAAAGGTGGAACACAAATTGGGCTTTGGGTTTTTTAAACATACGGAGAGAAAAACATAATCATAAGTCACAGTATCCACACAGTAAAAATAAATAATTTATCAGGAGAAGCACAGCAATTCCTCCTTTAGTAGAATTTTTTTTGTGTGTGGTTTCTCATTTTTTAAATGCTGTGACAAAGTATTTCCTGACAATGAGACAATGAGGAGTTTTGTAAAGCCTCTTAAGGGAGGGCTTAATGACAGAATGTGGTTAAAATGCGTTCTATAGGATCCACAGCAGTGGGTCCTAGGAGCATAGCAGGCCCCCTGCTCAGGTTACTTATCCTCACACATGCACTAGGTAATAAATTACCTTCTTAGCGCCTCAGCTTCCTTATCTACAAAATGGGGATAGAAATACCTATCACATAAAGGTGTGGTTAAGATTAGATGAGATAATATATGGAAAGCACTCAGAATTTTGCTCAGAACATGGTAAATAATCAATGCTGTGTGTCCTCCTTTTCCTCATCATTGTAAATGCAGACCTATATACTTTAGTGGTTAGCCAAACCAGCCTAAAGTTGTATCCACTTAGGAAAATTAAGCAAACAGGTTTGCATGGCCTAATGGAAGGTCAATCCTTCTGCATTATGTCTGTAGGATTAGGAAGTACCCACAAGCCAATTTTTTTTTCCAGAAAACAATTACAATTTCATGCTGGCATACAAACAAATGGAAGAAAGAGGGCCAACTTTTGTGCCAGAGAGCATGGCTTGGCTACTTTCTGCTTAAAACACTGAATGCAGATGCTATCAAACACTGCCACGGCCATAACTTTTCTCATAAAACAATGATAAAATATCTAATTTTAAGCGATGTAACTTCACAGGGAATTCTTTAAGGCAAGCTAGTTTCTAAATGTTCTCTAGGTAACAAAGCCAGTTGCTTTGCTATATGGGTTACTGAGGTTTAACCCAATTCATTTTTGGAGAACATTTTCCAGAAATGATGTTTTGGTTTTGGAATAGTTAATCTTAACCTTTGGATTTTCCTAGTTACCACAGCTGGTATTATCATAACTAAAGCAGGATTTTATCTTCCAGAATCAGCTAAGTGACCATTTAGGACAATAAAACTATATCATCAGCACAGAGAAGGATGTTTATTTTTCTGGCTTCAGCTCTTCCGAAGGTGGTGGCTGGGTCATTAGGTATAATTTCAAGAGAAGGGGAAACCACAACTCTGTGTTATCTCAGTTATAGTGATACTAATGTAAATCCTAGAGAGTCTAGGGCCACTGTTGGGCATAATAAGAAATAGACTAATATGTCAAAAGAGAAAGTACAGTTGGATTGGTTTTCAATTTATTACTGAAGTGATTTGAGATGATGAGCCTAATCAACTGACCAAATTGACTTTAAGTGTGATTTTGACTGACAAGTCTTGGTTCACCCCTCAGATGCAATGGCATGATGACGGAGAGAGCTTTTCACCAAAATTTATGATTCCCTTTCTTGGATTGGAGTCATTGCCAGGAGGTGGCTTCTAGTCTATATTCCCAAGTGCTCCTTATATCCAGGTGTGGTATAGGACCAGTAGGGTAATTGACTAGTCTTTATTAAAAGAATGTGAGCAGAAGTGAACTGTATCAAAGACTGATATTTTAAAGAAATAAGGGGGGGGGCAACTCCATATTACTCTTTCCCCATTCCCAGGCTGAACAAAGAGGATTCTTTGATCTTGGAGGCTGGCGGAGCCACAAGATGGAAGAAACTTAGATCCCTGAGTTACCGTGTGGAGGGGAGCCACCCCCAGCCCAGGAACACCTACATTGGACAAAGCTCATCCTGCGTTAAAACACGGAAGCTTTGGGTTTAATGGGTTACAAAAGCTATAATCACCATAAGAAAAGCTGTCATTTATCTTCCCAGCATCAGGCAGATTTTGAAATGACCTCTGGGTGAGGCAGGTAGAATCACGTAGATTCAATCAAGGCAGAATAGTCTTAAAGGTACATTTTAAAATATATGTTTTTTAAAGATTATTCTTGGGAAAACAGTGTGATTTTGTGACTAAGTATTTCTGTGTGCTGTCCAGAAATATCATTCTTTCTTTTTCCCAATTCATCAAAAAGTAGTCATCCCTTTATGATGTCTATTGATTGTTAGCTCTGAGCTTGCTGTTTCTTCTCTAAACTTCCTTGTTTTGTTGGGCTTTGAGTAAATTCTAGCTTTTTTATTATTCCTGGATATAATCCAATGATAACAAGAGGCAATGCTTGCTTGGGAATAGTTCTGGAATTTCCCCAAACCCTTTTAGTGTAAAACAGAATGAAATGAAGAAATCCTGTTACCTCTCAACCTTGGTCTCATGAACCCCCAGAGAGCATTAATTTCAGTTCTAGACACAGGGTCTAGAGGATGAGGCTTCCAGAATGCCCCCCTGAGGTGTCAGCCTGCATGCCTAGCTCTGGGGAATGCTAAATTCCTGTCAGAGGCATGTTCTGTGCTACAGAGGTTAAGGAAGTGCCCAGAATGTTGCTGATTCCACAGAGGGAAATGCTGTTATTAGGTGCTCCAAGGGGCTTTTGAAAGATTGTAGACTGAGGCCTTTTAGACACAGAGGATTGGGGAAGCTGTACTTGGTCTGGACAAAACTTTTTCCTTTGTTGCTCAACTGTCTTACAAAAATGTGACCCTCTTGATCATCCACTTACTTGAGTATATTTCTTCATATAGCTCCCAGCAGCTCAGAGGCCTGGTTTTCTTTCTAACCCACTTGTTTCCCTGTCTCACTCTACTTTGCTGGGTCCCTTGCCTCCTGCAGACTCATAAATGTTGGCATGACTCTGGGGCACCTGGATGGCTCAGTCAGTTAAGTGTCTGACTCTTAATTTTGGCTCAGGTCATGATCTCAGGGTCCTGGAATGAGCTCCTCCTCAGCTCTGCACTGAGTGGGGAGTCTCCTTTGGGGTTCTCTCCTTCTCCCTCTGCCCCTCCCCCTGCTCACTTTCTCTCTCTCTAAAATAAATAATAAATCTTAAAAAAAAATGTTGGCATGACTCTGACTTAAGACATTAATCTTTATGTCCAGTCAGGGCTTCTCCACTCCCCTCCCCACTATTTGAAATGATCCTGTTTATTTTGAAATTACCTTATTTATGTTTACTAGCGTGCCACCTAACTCCTTCACTAGAATGTAAGCTCTGTGAAGTCAGAGACACTGTTGTGCTTACTGGGAACCCCTAGAGCATAGAATAGCATTTAGTTCATGATAAGCACTCAACAGTTATTGAATCAATAACTGCCTGATTGAATGAATGAATATATGAATTCAGATAATGAAAAACAGCATTTCTTAAATCAGAGGTTTGGAGAAAAGGGTTTTATTGAAATAGGAGGGGAATTGAGATTAGAGTTTAAGATTCTTCCAGGATATTTTGTTTTACTGAAATGTGGTCCCGTCTGCTACGACTTCAAAAAAAAATGGACAGGTTTTGTTTTTATTCACTGCCGAGGGTTGATTGAGTGACATTCTAATCCAAGTTAAGTCCCTCCCAATATGAGCATTGTGTGAACCTGGCTACTTACCTCACATCGGGCTCAGCAGTGGCAGCATGCAGTGGCAGACGGCCATTTTTATCTGGGATATTGTGCTTGGCACCATTTCTAAGCAGACTCACACAGCCTTCCAGCCAACCCTGAAATACAAGAGTGACTGTGTCATTATATAACACAGCCTGGTATAACATAGACCAACAAACTTTCTCCAATTTTCTTTCACCTTCTTCTTCAGTGTGTTTTATTGATTTGAAGTGGTTAAGGACCACAACTTCAATTTAGGCACTTCAACAGAAGGCTGAAGGTCTTGAGGTGTGGATTCCTGAGTTTCCTAGATTCTCTCCTCTGTCTCTCATTCCCCATTTCTTACTTGCTGTTTGCCACTTTTATACTGTGTTCCTAGGGCCAAATGCGGCACATGGTAGCTCTAGCCTCTCATTCTATGGGTTTAGCTCCAAATCATGCTTGTCAATGGTCTGACCCAGGTGCCACGGTCCAATTCCAAAAATTGAGCTCCTATGTCATTCTTACGTTCAGCCTCCACTCTGTGCCTCAGTTTATCTAATCTGATAAACAAGCTTTGGTCCACTTTTCCAAGTTCCCTTTCTGGTAACCACAAGGACAATATTTTGTTTATTCCAGTCTTGTCTCCTCCCAATGTCTAAAATCCTAACCTGAGCCCTAATCCAATGGCTGGGACCCTGTCATCTTTTTGACTGATTTTTCTGATGCTGAATATGGGGCTATCACCAGGATCCTCTAAGAGTTCCCTATAGCTGTGTTTCACCCACTATGAATTCCCCAAGAAAGTTCATGTAAACTCCCTGCTGTCCACTAATTCTCCAGATTGAGAGTGATATTGCTGCACCTCACGCTTGTCGCCTTCCTGGTTAGTGCTTATAGCTGGGTCATTTCCCCACTATCTCTCATTTCAAAGGGCAGATAAAATGGCAGGCTAGTCCTCCCTCCCTTTCTGTTCTACACTACTTTAATTAATTGACTCAACCCTACTGATAACCAAGTTTGGCTAAGGAGAATGCCTCCTACATTCATCCAGAGCCATTGGGGTTCCTCATTCAATTATAAGCAGATATATAAGTAGATGAAACTATTATTATGAAGAATAATATATCTAACTCTCTCTCCTGCCTTCCTCCACTCCTGTATAGTTAAGCTTCAAGAGTACCTGGTCAGATGAGAAGAATGACTGATTTTCCCTCACAATACTGGAAGCAATGAAAATCAAAATGTTACTAAATGAATGGAGAAGAAAGATAATAAGAAAAGAACCTTTTGCTTCTGGAAATTCTGGGAAAAAATCTTTCAGTAAGAGCACTTTCATAGGTTCTAATATTGAATATCGTTTTGAGTTGACAAATAATATATAAGTCTTAAGTAGAAGCAAATGTTTTTTAGTCTTCAGTTATAGTTCCCTAATGTACTAAATCTGGTTTTAGTTTCTAATGTCCAAGTCATCAAGATCTCTGATTAAAAGGAAAAAAATATGGCTGGGAGACCCAAAAGAAAGGCATGCCGGACAAATTTTAAAGTTGCCTAAGTTTTAGTTTTTGAAAAGAGATCTTCTGATGGGGGAGGGTTTGAAACATTTTTATCATTTTGCAACATTTCCTGGAACTATGTGTATGTGGTTTTCTTTTTTCTTCAGAAAAGAAATCAGAAAATCACTGAATATACTTCAAACCAGTGGTCACTATTCAGAACCAACAAGTACATTTTTTACTCATTATGTGCTGGGTGGTTCCACATGTGTTTCTCTTTCACTTGTGATAAATGTAGGATATTATTTTTTAGTACATTTTACAAATGAGGAAGGAGGCACACAGAGGTAAAGTGATTGGCCTAAGGTTACACATCCATGGTAAGTACATTTGTATACTGAGTTTGGAGCTGAAATGGACACTTAATTCCTAAATGCCTGCTTTTCCAAGTTTCTCTTTAATAGTTGAACTCAAACATTGCTAGAAGCGAGTGGTGGGCTCCACAGTGCAATCCCCAGGACCACCCTTCACCCTTCCCAGGGAGGGAGCCTCAGAAGAAACAGGGACAGATCCTTCCTTGGGTTACCACAAAGAAGAGGGGCATCATGAAGAGGGTGATACCACATGCTCTCACGCAGGCATACTTCCCTCATGTAGCTCTTTAAAATGCATTCCTAGAGAGTTGACTGCAAAGGGAGCACCTCTCTAGGCTCACTATTCACTCTGATATACAGGATACCTCTTCCCAATCCTGGAACTTTAGAATTTTGAATGAAGTGCAGCTTGGTTTCCACCTATTCTCTATGCAGTAGCAGCCAAGTTTAGAGACCGTCTCTATTCACTTCCTCCACCCCCTGATCCAAAATTTCTCTTCTCAGTTTGGATACAAAAAATAATAATAATAATAATAATAATAATAATAATAATAATAATCCACAACAGGAGCAGTTATTAGGGTATGTGCTAGAAGGGAAGGGGCTGGAAAGGCATTCCCGTGTCTCTCTGAGATATGAGACTTCACCTAGTACTCATAGACCAGTGGTTTTCAAACTTGAGTGGGTATAAAAATGGCCAGGGAGGTTTCTTTAACATTCAGACACCTCCCCCACCCACTACCCGTGTCTGCTCACAGGGTCTGACTCAGGATGTCTAAGGGGTACTCCTGAAAAGTGTATTTGACACAAGTACTCCAACACTTCAAAAAATTCTTTCCAGTTTCATGTCTAAGTCCTAGAGAAAGAGGACATGTAAATAGAAAAAGAAAAGGTAGTTTCTAAAGAAAACCTCTGCAAGAGTTGGGCAATGCCTCCTGCAATCTATGCTAGATCGTGGCAGGGAGGTGTGGTGTTTGGGGAAGGGACGTTCCCACTTCAGCGGGGAGATTGCAGGACACAGTGGGGCTTGCCCAGGGCGAATTCCCTGTTGTCAATGGGCAGCAATAGCAAATCCAAGAATCTGCTTTGTCAACAATAATAGTTATGGTGAAAATTTCCAGGAGCCTCATTAGAGGTGAAGGAGAATGATGACCTATGTGTGGCGCTAAGAATTTGCTTGACACAGACTCAAGGTAGCCCTGGGGTTTCCTAGAAGGATTTCAGGGAGGATTTGAAAAGAGATGGACTTGAAGGTTTTCAGTAAGGCTTAACAAGCTTGCTCTAATGTTGGGAAATGCTGAAGTGAAATTTCTTGATGAGGACTCACTCTATACAATTTTTATACTGAGTATTGATTGTGGGTTGAGTCCTATGCTTGGTATTGCCCTTTAATAGTCTGGCATTTCTTCCCTACTCCTACCCCCCCCCCGATTCCCAGTTCCCAATATTCACCATATCTTCTAGCTTCCACTCAACTGATCCTACCCCACAATGTTACCTGCAGTCTCAAGGACTACCACCCACTCAGGGTATTAATGGACTGCGTTCTTAGAAGGAGTACCAAGTATGTCCAGAAATGCTGCAAGGCAAATTCTGATGTAGTTAAGATGGAAAATAAAATTTCTGTAATGGCAATATCACCTCTACCTTGGAGGACTGTTAGGAAGATCCAAATGACTCAAATCCACAAAACCAACTCTTTGTAGTGCTATAATTGTCAGAGATGATTGGAGCAAAGATTCAAGTTCTGCTTCCACTGGATAGCTGCATAAATCCAAGAATACTCTTCTGCAAGGGGAACGCCATAACAACACATTTAGCTCTCCCCACTCCCTGACAGCCACCAAACACATAGTTCGTACCAGATAGGTTGCCAGGCATAGACTCGTGCGACCATAAGCATCCTGCATGTTAATATTGGCCCCCATCTTCAACAACAGCTTCACTGTGTCCACTTGACGTCCAGAAACTGCATGCATCAAGGGTGTACATCCTGGAAGGAGACATTTCAACAGCCTTTAATAATATTGACTTGTGAAATTTATGGGCAAACTTTATTTGCCTATATATGTTCCTGCAGATAAATGAGCTGTGAACTTTATTTACCCATATATGCTCTTTGCAGATAAATGAACTGCCCTCAACACAAACCCAGCTGTTGAGCTACATGGGACTGAAGAGAAATGAAGATCATTGCTGCCACATTTATATAAACCATGTATTTTTTCTGGCTCTTTTAAATCTTCTATAATTTTGCAGTAATTGGTTGATTAAAACATTTTGTGCCAATGATAAAAGTTCCTCATTACTACCTTGAGAATCAGCACAATTTGGGACATGAAAGGCAGGTTTATCCTGACTTGGCTTGAACAGTGTAGAATCTGGAAGTGTCTGGAAAGCAGCTCCAGCCAGGCAGACAGGTCCAGCATACTTTTATTAGAGATGGTGGGTGATAAAGAACAGCGATGACAGCCTAGCCTTGGCTTGCACATAGTCTTAAGAAAAGGGTCCACCTTTGTTGAAATACTTCCCTGTTTCGGTTATTAATATAAGCCAAAGCATTTGGTTCTTCATGTGTTTTCTTTCTGAACAAAAACAGAGATGAAATTACACATTCTGATTAACTTGTAAGCCGGCTGGAACAAGCCAGCCTGGTGAGGCAGAATCCAGGTGCTTCACACTACTTCAGATGAAGAAACCAAATCTCAGACACAGTCCCTTTCCAAGCCGAGTCTTGTTTATGTGTCTTTTCATTGGCAATTCACACCTTCTTCCAGTGAACTGCAAGCTATGACCCCAGGAGATCCCTGAGAATGGACAAATGGTGGGACTGCTGTTCTCACGAAAGATTGCGCTGGCAACCGGTTTCTCTGCAAATCCTCCCTTCCGATCTCTTTGGGTAAAAGCAGCAGTGAAGCACTACATCTTAATTAGTCACAATAGTCCCTTCTTTATTTCTTCCTCTCTCTCCTCTTTCCCTTTTTCCTTCCCTTCCTCTCTCCCTCCCTCCCTCTATCCTACCCTCTTCTCCTGTTTGCGGGTGTTGAATTGCTCTAGCAGCGTTTGTTGAAGAGGCTTTTTTCCACTGAATTATATTTGCACCTTTGTCAGAGATCAGTTGAGTGTATTTGTGTGAGTTTATTTCTGAATTTTTTTGTTCTTTTCCATTAATCTATGTGTGTAACCCTCAGCCATTACCACGGTCTTGATTTCTGTAGCCATACAATAAGTCTTGAAATTTGGCAGACTTATTCCTCCTGCTTTATTCTTTTTTTTTATAACATTTTTATTTTAATTCCAGTTAGTTAATATGCAGTGTGATATTAGCTTCAGGTGTACAGTATAGTGATTCAACACTTCCATACATCACCCAGTGCTCCTCACGGCCAGTGCCCTCCTCACTTCCCATCACATTTTTACCCATCCCCTCACTCACCTCCCCTCTGGTAACCATCAGTGTGTTCTCCATAATTAAGAGCCTGTTTTTTTGGTTTATTTCTCTCTCTCTCTTTTTTCCCCTTTGCTCATTTGTTTTGTTTCTTAAATTCCACATATGAGTGAAATCATATGGTATTTGTCTTTCTCTGATTTATTTCGCTTACCATTATATTCTCTAGCTCCATCCATGTTGTTGCAAATGGCAAGAGTGCATTCTTTTTTATGGTTGAGTAATATACCACATCTTCTCTACCTATTCAGGGAAACTTGGGCTGCTTCCGTATCTTGGCTACTGTAAATAATGCTGCTATAAACATAGGGGCATATATTCCTCCGAGTTAGTGTTTTTGTATTTTTGCGGGTCATAGGGTAGTTCTGTTTTTAACTTTTTGGGGGCCCTCCATACTTTTTCCCACAGTGGCTGCATCAGTTTGCATTCCCACCAATAGTACATAAGGGTTCCTTTTTTTACACATCCTTGCCAACATCTGTTGTATCTTGTGTTGTTGATTTTAGCCAATCTGATGGGCGTGAGGTGATATTGCACTGTAGTTTTGATTTGCATTTCCCTGATGATAAATGATGATTAACATCTTTTCAATGGTCAGTTGGCCATATGTATGTCTTCTTTGGAGAAATGTCTGTTCATGTCTTCTGCTCATTTTTAAATTAGATTATTTGTTTTTGGGGTGTTGAGTTTTATAAGTTCTTTATATATTTTGCACACTAACCCTTTATCAGATATGTCATTTGCAAATATCTTCTCCCATTCCATAGGTTGCCTTTCAGTTTTGTTGATTGTTTCCTTCACTGTGCAGAAGCTTTTTACGTTGATGTAGTCCTAATAGTTTATTTTTGCTTTTGTTTCTCTTGACTCAGGAGACGTATCTAGAAAAAAGTTGCTACAGCCAATGTCAAAGAGTTTCTGTTCTACGATTTTTATGGCTTCAGGTGTCACATTTAGGTTTTTAATCTGTTTTGAATTTATTTTTTTGTATGGTATGAGAAAGTGGTCCAGTTTCTTCCTTTTGCTTGTTGCTATCCAGTTTTCCCAATACTATTTGTTGGAGAGATTATCTCTTTCCCATTGGATATTCTTTCTGGCTTCATTGAAGATTAATTGACCATATAGTTGTGGATTTATTTCTGGGTTTTCTATTCTGTTCTATTGAGCTATATGTCCACTTTCATGCAAGTACCACACTGTTTTGATTACTACAGCTCTGTAATATAACTTGAAGTCCAGAATTATGATGCCTCCAGCTTTGCTTTTCTTTTTTGAGACTGCTTTGGCTATTCAGGGTCTTCTGTAGCTCCATAAAAATTTTAGAATTGTTTGTTCTAGTTTTGTGAAAAAATGCTGTTGCTATTTGATAGGGATTGCATGAAATGTGTAGATTGCTTTGAGTAGTATGGATATTTTAACAATATTTATTCTTCCAATCCATGAGCATGGAATTGCTTTCCATTTCTTTGTGTCATCTTCAGTTTCTTTCATCAGTGTTCTACAGTTTTCAGAGTACAGGTCTTTCACCTCTTTGGTTAGGTTTATTCCTAAGTATCTCATGGATTTAGGTGCAATTGTAAATGGGATCACTACTTTAATTTCTCTTTCTGGTGCTTCATTATTGGTGTAGAGAAATACACCAGATTTCTGTCCACTGATTTTGTACCCTGCAACTTCAGTGAATTCATGTATCAGTTCTAACAGTTTTTTTGGTGGAGTCTTTTTGGCTTCCTAAATATAGAATGATGTCAACTGCAAATAGTGAATGTTCGACTACTTCCTTACTGATTTGGGTACCTTTATACCTTTTTCTCATACGATTGCTGTAGCTGGGACTTCCAGTACTATGTTCAATGGAAGTGGTGAGAATGGACATCCTTGTCTTATTCCTGATGTTAGGGGAAAAGCTCTCAGTTTTTCCCCAGTGAGGATGATGTTAGCTGTGCATTTTTTATAGATGGCCTTTATTTTGTTGAGGTATATTCCCTCTAAACCTACTCTGTTGAGGGTTTTTATCATGAATGGGTGTTGTACTTTGTCAAATGATTTTTCTGCATTTATTGAAATGATCATATAGTTCCTACTTTTGTTGATGTATCACATCGATTGATTTGTGAATATTGAACCACCCTTGCAACCCAGGAATAAGTCCACTTGATTGTGGATGACTTTTTAAAATGTACTGTTGAATTCGGTTTGCTAGTATTTTCTTGAGGATTTTTGCATCTATGTTCATCAGGGATTTTGGCATGTATTCTCTTTTATTTAGGGGTGTCTTTATCCCATTTTGGTATCAGGGTAATGCTGGCTTCATAGAATAAATGTGGAAGTTTTCCTTCCTTTTCTATTTTTGGAATAGTTTGAGGAGAATGGGTATTGACTCTTGTTTAAATGTTTGGTAGACTTCACCCGTGAAGTCATCTGGTCCTGGATTTTTGTTTTCTGGGAATTTCTTGAATACTGATTCAATTTCTTTTCTGGTTATTGGTTTGTTCAGATTTTCTGTTTCTTCTTGTTTCAGTTTTGGCTGTTTATACATTTCTAGGAATTTATCCATTTCTTCCACGTTGTCCATTTCTTGGCATATACTTTTTCATAATATTCTTTTATAACGGTTTGTATTTCTGTGGTTCTGGTTATTATTTCTCCTCTCTCATTTGTGATTTTATTTATTTGAGTCTTTTTCTTTTTTTCTTGATAAGTCTGGCTAGAACTTTATCCATTTTATTGAGTTTTTTTTTTCAAAGAACCAGCTTCTGGTTTCATTGATCTGTTCTGTTGGCTGTTTTTGTTTTGTTTTATTTTTAGTTTCTATTCGTTTATTTCTGCTCCAATGTTTACTATTTGCTTCCTTCTGCTGGCTTTAGGTTTGGTTTGTTGCTCTTTTTCCAGCTCCTTTAGGTGTAGGGTTAGGTTGTGTATTTGAGATTTTTCCTGCATCTTGAGGTGGGCCTGCATTGCTATAAGCTTCCCTCTTAGAACCACTTTTGATGCATCCCAGAGGTTTTGGACCATTGTGTTTTCATTTTTATTTGTTTCCATGTACTTTTTAATTTCTTCACTCATTTCCTGGTTGGCCCATTCATTGTTTAATAGCATATTACTTGATCTCCATGTATTTGTGGTCTTTCCAGATTTTTTCTTCTAGTTTCATGGCATTGTGGTCAGAAAATATGCATGGTATGGAGATTGTTTCATGTACACTTGAAAAGAATGGCTATTCTGCTGTTGTAGGATAGAATGTTCTAAATATATCTGTTAAATCCTTCTGGTCCAGTGTGTCATTCAAAGCCATTATTTCCTTGCTGGTTTTCTTTTTAGATGATCTAACCACTCATGTAAGTAGGGTGTTAAATTCCCTTACTATTATTGTATTATTATCAATCAGTTCCTTTCTGTTTGTTATTAATGGGGTGCTCCTATGTTGGGTGCATAAATATTTATAATTGTTATACCTTCTTGCTGGATTGTCCCCTTTATTATTATATAGTTTCTTCCTATGTTTTACAGTCTTTGTTTTAAAGTCTTGTTTGTCTGATATATGTATTACTATCTGGCTTTCTTTTGACGTCCATTTGCACGATAGATGTTTTTCCATCCCCTCACTTTCACACTGCAGGTGCCTTGAGGTTTGAAATGAGTCTCTTACAGGCAGCATACAGATGCGTCTTGTTTTTTTATCCATTCTGTCACCCTATGTCTTTGGATTGGTGTGTTTAGTCCATTTACATTCAAAGTTATTATTGATAGATACACATTTATTGTCATTTTATTACTTGTTTTGTGGTTGCTTCTGAAGATTTTCTCTGATTCTTTCTGTTCTTTCTTTCACGTTTTGCTGATTTTCTTTAGTGATATATTTAGATTTTTTTCTCTTTATTCTTTGTTTATTAGTGGTTTTTGATATATGGTTTGATATATAGGTTTGCATAGAACCTCTTCTGCATATAGCAGTATATATTAAGTTGATGGTCATTTAAGTTTGAACCTATTCTTTTCTCCTCCCCACATTTTAGGTACATACTATTACATTTTATACCCTTTTTTTGTGAGTTTCTTGACTGATTTTTTTTTACAGAAATACTCATTTTTACTGCTTTTGTACTTCCTGACTTTATACTGTCACTTTTGGTCTCCCCTTTAATATTTCTTGCAGGGCTGGTTTAGTGGTGATGAACTCTTTAGTTTTTGTTTGTCTGGGAAACTCTTTATCTCTCCCTCTATTCTGAATGACAGCCTTGCTGGATAGAGCACTCTTGGCTGCAGATTTTTCCCATTTACCACTTTGAATATATCATGCTAATCGCTTCCAGCTTGGGAAGAGTCTATTGAGAAACTTCCTGCTAGCCCTATGGGCTTTCCCTTGTAAGTTATTGACTTCTTTTGTCTTGATGCTTTTAAGATTTTTTCTTTATCACTAAATTTTGCAAATTTAATTACACTATGTCTTGGTGTAGGTCTGCTCTTGTTGATTTTGATGGGAATTCTCTGTCCATCCTGGATCTGGATATCTGTTTCCTTCCCTAGATTAGGGAAGTTTTCAGCTATTATTTCTTCAAATACAATTTCTGCCCCCTTTTCTCTCTCTTCTCCTTCTGTGACTCCTGTAATACAAATGTTACAATGCTTAATGGAGTCACTGAATTCCTATGTCTATTCTTGTTTTGTGCAATTCTTTTTTCTCTTTTGTTCAGCTTGATTACTTTCCATTACTCTGTCTTTTGGGCCACTAATTCATTCCTCTGTTTCTTCCATCCTGCTATTCATTCCATCAAGAGGGTTTCTGATTTCATTTATTGAGCCCTTCATCTCTGCTACATTATTCCTTATCTCTGTATTAAGGGTCTCACTTATGTTTTCCACTCTTTTCTCAAGTTCAGTTAAGTGTCCTTATGATCATCGCTTTAAATTCTCTACATGTTACTTAAATTTGTTTCACTTAGATCTCTGGCCATGGCCTCGTCCCGTTCTTTCAGTTGGGATAAATTTCTCTGTCTCCTCATTTTGTCTGCCGCTCTGTGTCTATTTCTGTGTGTTAAGAAACTCAGCTATGTCTTTTGTTCTTGAAAGTAGTGACTTTATGAAAAGGAGATCCTGGAGCGCCCTGCAGTGTAGTGTCCCCTGTTTACCAGAACCTGGCCCTTCAGAAGAGTATCCTATGTGTGCTGCTTATGCTCTGCTGTTACGTCTGAGTCATTTTTCCTTTCAGTGCAGTCCTCTGCACTGACTGACTCTCCAGCCTTTTGTGGGCTGTGCTCAGAGCCAGGGCAGCTCTGAGGGACCATGCCCACTGGGGAACTTGGGAGTGAGGTGGCAGTGTTAGTAAAATTTGCTTTGGGCCATTAGTCCTATGCTGCATCTCTTGAAGCACTGTGGTGGCTGGAAGCTGCGCCCTGCCATCAGGGGGCATGCGGCTGGTTGGGGTGCTATGCTGTGGCTGGGTGGGGCACAGGGTGGCAGTTGTGCACTGGGCTGCTGGGTGGGACATGTGAGAAGCTCTAACAAAATTTGCCTTGAGCTCTGGGCCAAGGCTACAAGTGTTTGTGTAGCCCCACCTCCCACAGGTGGCTCTGTGTTTCTAATGGGGGACGAGGGAGGAAAATGGTGCCTGCTAGTTCCCTCATTTTCAGAAATCAGTATGAACAGATCTGTCTCCCACTTGCCCCTGTGGTTATATAAACTGCCATTTTTTGGGTACTTCTCCACATAGTCTGCTCTCTTTTTAAGGGTGTCAACCCAGCTATCACTCACTCTCCAGGCTCACCCAGAGCTGAGTCGGCTGACTTTTAAAGCTCTAGGCTCCAAGTCCCACTGGTTTAAAAAACTCACAGAATTCAGCTCCTCTGGTTTTTAAGGAAAAAACATTATGGGGCTTGGTCTTCCCTGTGTGAGCTCCCTGTGTAAGGGCCTGTTCCTATGTCCTCTCCACGTGCAGCTCCCTCCCTCTTGCAGTAGCCTACACCCATCCCCACCTTTCTGAGCTTCCTAACCTTTCAGATGCAGCATCTCTGTATTTAGTTGTGGAGTTTGTTCTGCCAGTCTTTGGATCACTCTCCAGTTTACTGACTTGGATATGGATGATAACTAGTAAACATGGGATGGGGTGAGCTCAGGCTCCTCCTACTCCTCCATCTTCCTAAGTTCTCCTTCCCACTTTATTCTTTCTCAAAATTGATTTAACTCTACTAATTCTTTGGCCTTTCAATAGAAGTTTAGATAATTCTGTGTAGATCTACAAAAAATCTTGCTGGGGTTTGACAGAAATTGCATTAAACCTGTATATGAATTTGAAAAGCATTGTATATTTACTATCTTGAGTCTTCTAATCCATGAGCATGATATGTCTCTCCATTTATTTAGATCTCCTTTGATTTCTGTCATCAGCATTTTATAGTTTTCAGTATATAAATATTGTACACATTTTGTTAATTCACACCTAAGTATTCTTTGTTGAGTGATTTTAAATGGTATTGTAGTTTTTTTGTTTTGTTTTGTTTTTGTTTGCTTGCTTGGTGTTTTAGTAAGAAAGCGAGAAAGTGAGCAGAGGAAGTGCAGAGGGAGAGAAAGAGAGATTCTTAAGCAGGCTCGACACTCAGCATGGAGCCAGATGCAAGGCTTGATTCCACAACCCTGAGATCATGACCTGAGCTGAAGTCAAGAGTTGGATGCTTAACTGACTGAGCCACTCAGGCATCCCAAATGGTATTATAGTTTTAATTGTGGTGTCCATGTGTTCACTTCTGGTATACAGGAATATAATTTATTTTTCTGGATTGATCTTATACCCTGTGACCATGCTGAACTCATTTAGTTGCAGAAGGTTTTTTGGTAGCTGCCTTAGGATTTTCTATGTGAAAAATCAAGCTGTGCAAAAGGGGATAGTTTTATTTTTTCATTTTCAATAGATACACTTTTTATTTCCTTTTCTTGCCTTTTTGCACTGGCTAGAACTTTCACCACTATGCTGAATAAAAGTAAGAGTGAACATCTTTGCTTTGTTCCTGATCTTAAGGGCAAAGCATTCAGTATTTTTTACCATTTTTACCATATTTTTTACCATTTTACCATTTATGTTAGCTCTAGGGTTTTCTTTCTTTTTTTATATATCAAATTGAGGCTGTGCCTTTCTATTCCTATTTTTCTGAGTTTTTAATCATCAATGTGTGTACAATTTTTTCACATGCTTTTCTGCATTCATGATACAATCATGTAATTTTTCTTCTTTAGCTGGTTAACATTGATTGGTTTTGAAATACTGAATCACACATTCCTACAATAAATCCCACTTGGTTGTGGTATATAATTCTAGTTATAAATTACTGACTTATATTTGCTAATATTTTGCTAATATTTTACATTCATGAGGAGTATTGGTCTTTACGTTCATTTTTTTATATCATCTTTTATACCATCTGGTTTCAATATCAGGGTAATATTAGCTACATAAGCGCACCTGAGAAGAGTTTTCTTCTCAGTTTTTCTGGAAGAGATTATTTAGAAGTGATATTCATTATTTTTTAAAAGCTTATAGAATTTTCCAGAGAAATGATGTAGGCCTGAAAATTTCTTTTTCTGGGAATTTAAAAATTATGAATATACTTTCCTTAATAGTTATAGGGGATTCAAATAATCTATTTCCTATTGGATGAATTGTGGCTGTTTATCTTTCTTGAGGAATTGATCCATTTCATTTACACAGTCAAATTTATGTGTATGGAGTTTTTTTGTTGTAGTTCCTTTTTATTGTCAATGTCCACAAGGTCTGTAGTAATATCTTTGGTTTCACTCCTGATAGTGGTAGTTTATGACTTCTTTCATTTTCTGTCAGTATTGCTAGAATTTCTTTCAATTTTATTGATTTTTTCAAAGAATCAGTTCCTTGCTTCATTGATTTTCTTTATTGTTTTATGTTTTCAATTCCATTGATGTCTACTCTTTCTTTATTATTTCTTTCCTTAGGTTTATTTTGTTCTTCTTTTCCTAGGTTCTTGGGGTAAGAACTTCAATTACTGACTGATACCTTTCCTCTTTGCTAATGAATATATTTAGTGCTTTCCCTCAGTATTGCTTTAGCTGTCCCCACAAATTTTGAGATGTCATATGTTCATTTCCTCTCAAAGGCAGTACAAGCTAGGATTGAACCCAGAGTTTGGATCTTTATTATCACACAAGTGGTATTTAACATTTGTCTCTCCTCATTTTCTATTTCTAGCCCCAAAGCAGATGTACAAGTAAGTCTGATTTAAAAACAAAACTACTATGGATAATTAGGGGCAGCTACTCACTTTACAAAACATTTTTACATACATTTACAAAACTTTCTGCTGTCATGATAAGGAAATCCCAAGCTCTTCTTGGACAGGTACGCTGGTTATAAATCATTAATAACTTCCCACAAGTACTAGACAAAAAAACAGTGATAGAACTTTTGTTATAGTCCTACAGGTCCCTGATGCTCTTTTTTTTAAGCCTATTTTCTTTCAGTTGTTCATATTGGCTCATTTCTGCCGTTCTATTTTCAAGTTCATTGACCTTTCCTCTGCTTCCTCATTCTGATGCTGAGCTTATCTATTAAATTTTTAATTGTGATTATTGTATTTTTTAGTTTTAAAATTTTCCATTTGGTTCTTCTTTATATCTGTCATTTCTTTGTTGAGGCTTTCTATTTTTTGTTTGTTTGTTTGTTTCAAGCACATTTGTAATTGCTCATTGAAGCATTTCTTTTTTATGGCCTCTTCAAAATCTGTCAGATAATTCTAACATCTGTTATCTCAGTGTTGGTATCTATTGTCTTTTTTCATTCAGTTTGAGGTCTTCCTGTTTCTTGATATAACAAACCATTTTCTATTGAAATCTGGACATTTGGGGTATTGTGTTGAGTTGCCTAATCTTACTTAAACCCTCTATTTTAGCTGGCTTTCCCTGACACTGCTCCAAAGGGGAAGTAGGGGTATGTGTGTGCCACCTCATCATTGCCAGGTTGGATTAGAAGTCCAGGTTCTCTACTTAGCTACCACCGACATCTGAGGGAGAAGACTGAGGTGGTGGTAAAAATACTAATTCTCAAAAAGGCTTCCTCTGAAACCACCCTGACAGGTAGGGGAAGGGAGGCTCAGTAGTTGGGGTGGAGGTCGGAGATCTCTACTTGGTCTTTGCTGGAATGGTGGGGCTAAGGTGACAAGTTTTTGTTTGTGTGTTTGTGTGATGTTTGGTTGGAGTAGACGCATTATTGTGTAAAAGTTTTCTGTCTTGCTATGTGGTCCCTTTCTATGTGGTCCCTTGCTATGTGCTTCTTTGGCTAGAGAGTAGGCCTTTCTGGGCTGTTGGATTCTTCAACTCTAAGTATGGGGTATAAGAGGCAAAAAAGAAAACCAAGGAAACTTACCACCATGTCATTCCTTGGGTCCCATGGTCCTGGCCAGTCTGTCATTTTCTTTCCACTTCCCAGAGTATTCTTATGTTTATATTATATACAACATCCAAGATTTTTAGTTATATTTAGCAGTAGGAATAGCAAAAAAGTACATCTGCTCTATCTTCTGAGAAGCAAATCTTTGCTTTCTGGCTTTTATAGTCACACTTTCCCAACGTCCAATGTTACCAAAAATAGCCCTCTTTTCATACTCCTTTTTTAACTACTTGGCCTATCTGCTTTAGTCATTTGTACAAAGAAATTGAAAGTAAACCCAAACCAACTGGCTTCATTATACAAGGTGATATAAAAGAATTGGAAGATTTGTGTCCAAAACCATCATTTAAAGAACTACTAAAGGACCTTCAGCCACAGAGGTAGGAAGGATACTCCTTGTCCCTCCAATATCAAAATGGTCTGTCATATGTAATTTGATTAACAATGCTCACCTATGAAGGCCCTCTCTAAAAGAATAGGACAGAACATTCTGTAGGATTAAAAATGCATAAATAGCTCACCTTCACTGTCACAGCATTCTAGGATGGAAGGGTCTTCCCGAATTACTGAAGTCAGAGCATTGACATCTCCATTAGAAGCTGCCTGATAAACCATGGTCAGGTCAACTTCCTCAGATGAGTCACCTTCATGAATCAAACAGAAATACACTTAGTGTGTTTCCAAATTCACTGAAAGAATAACACCCACAACATCACCCATAGAAGTGATTCATGAAAACTTCTCTGATGAATGCAGGTGGGAGGCTGAGTCATCCTCCTCACAAGCATCCTCAATGCTTCTGAAGAAAGGTGGACCCCTGTGGGCCATGTTGTAACATCACCATCTATTGGGAAGGAGTCTGAGGGATTAGATGTCCTCTGAGATTTTATGATTCAGGCTACTCAAAATCAGTGAGACCAGAGAGGAAACTGGGACCCTTATGTTGGTTCTAGGTTTCCCTCTTTGATCTGAAACATGTTAAGCTTTTCCTTTCAATGACTCAGTTTACCCAACTCTGATAGAGATATTGCATTCTTTATTTTCTGTTCTCCTGATGTACCCTCCAACCCATTCTCTACTGCTGTGGACCCTGAGGGCTGACACTTGCTGACCGTATCACCCAGACCTCCTCACTCTCTGGCTTGCCCACAGGAGACACTGGCCAGAGAGTGGAGGGGAGAAGAGACAGAGGTAGGGGATTTCTTTCTGCCTTCTCCTGGTGTAGTGTCTAACAGTAGCTGCTTCTCTCCCACTAGGAGGTTCTTCCACCCCAGAACCAGCTCTTACTGGGTTCTCTTTGGTAACAAACACAGTTCTCTCCACCCTGCCTCATCTCTGTATGTAGTCCTTTCACAAAACTCCTTCATTTGAACCAGCTGAGGTTTCATGACATGTTGTTTCCAGAAGGAACAGACCTATATACAACTCCTTGGAATTTGGTAGCCACCTGTATTATACCTTTGTGCACAACTGAACCAACTAATAGTACTGCCACAGGTGAGAACAGAACTTTGGATCCAGTGACACCAGGGGAGCACTGAAGGACTGCGAGGCAAACTCTGCTCATGTGGAGACCCCTACTGAAGCCCTACGCAGAGCCACTCTGATTTTACAATTTCTCCCACACATAGCCATTATTCAGGGAAAATATGTGTGTGCAAGAAAAGGTTTTTTTTCTATGAATGTGGACATTACACCAGAAATACTTTACAGTTCTAATCTTTAGTTGGCAGTGATCCTAACCTGTTGGCTGAGTTTCTCTGCCCCAGTACTTCTGGGAAGTCATTAGTGATTTTTTAACTAGTTGACCTGTCCCAGAAGGAGCTTGTTATTGAAAACAGTTCACTTATGACAACAAGCTGCTTTGTAAAGTGAGTAGTTGCTCCCTAATTTATCCATACTAAATTTGTTGTTCTTGGGGGTGTTTTAAAAGCTGGCTCACCTGCACATTTGCCTGGGGGCTGGAAGTAGGAGGTGAGAGATGTCAATGTCAAATGCCCCTCCTGGGTAAGTGTGAGGACCCTGGAGCCACACAACTTGGGTTCAAATCCTGGTTTAAACTAACTAGCTCTGTGAATTTGAAAATTACTCTCACTGTACCTGTTTCCTTATTCCTAAAATGGAAATTATGAGGGATGCCTGGGTGGCTCAGTTGGTTAAGTGTCTGACTTTGGCTCAGGTCATGATCCCAGGGTCCTAAGATCGAGCCCTGCACTGGGCTCCTCGCTCAACAGGGAGTCTGCCTCTGCTCTCTCTTTCCCTCTGACCCTCCCCCAAGCTCATGCTCTCTCTCTCAAATAAATGAGTAAAATCTTTTAAAAAAATAATAATAAAATGGAGATGATGATAATGATGATGATGATTATGACAACCACCTATCTCTTGAAGTTGTTGTGAGGAATACATGAGTTAATATTTAATCATATATGCTTTTAGAACAAAGCTTGGCATGTAGAAGACACTGTATATACTTTGCAACTACTACTATTACTTTGTGAATGTGTGTGTTCGTGTGTGTGTGTGTGTGTTTAGAAGTATTAGAAATCTGGAACACGTACAGAAGAAGGCCTCTTTTTGACAATAGCTAGATAAAAAATCCATACATTGCATAGAACATTTAGTTTACTAGAAACCCTCTCAGGAATCTAGACATTGTGTTAAGATTTCTCATGATAAGGGCGCCTGGGTAGCATAGTCGGTTAGGTATCTGACTCTGACTCTGGCTCAGGTCATGATCTCAGGGTCATGAGATTGAGCCCAGAGTCTGGCTAGCACTCAGCATGGAGTCTGCTTGAGATTACCTCTCCCTCTCCCTGCACCTGTCTCCCACCCCTGCCCACTCATGTTCTCTCTCTCTAAAATAAATAAATAAACCTTAAAAAAAAAAAGATTGTTCATGACATCTTTGGGCACAAAAAAAAATAGGGTGCATACTTAAGGACAAAGATGGGCCTGGTATCTGGTTGTATGACCACATCCAAAGATGCTGGGAATGTCACCTCAGGAAGAAGATCCTGGTGGTAGGCTGAGAGGCTCTGTGTTAACAGCCTGTTTTATATAAGATATATATAAAATCTTATATATATTCAATATTCAATATGGAGTTCAATAAATGAGTTCAATATTGAGTGCAATAAAATCTGTAAGGCACATTCATCACACTGTTGAGCATGTATACAGTTGAGAGAAGCAAGGAATACACTGCCTGATAGAATCCCCGAAATAACTTCCCAGGAGGATTCTAATAAGATTGTACTTAACAGAGATAAACACAAGGCAATGTATCTTAGTTTGTAAAACACCCAGTCACACTTATTGAAGGGTGGGTGAACTCACAGTTTTTGTTGGTCAGTATCCCTCACCATACTGGTGACCTTAATCTGAGCATTCTCTAGGGACCAGCTCTTGTCCGCTTTTGGTCCATGGGCTGATTCAGTGGAGATAACTACATCCCTGCTCAGGGGCAGAACATGTGACCTGGAACTAACCCACTCAGCACCAGCATTATTCTGGCCACAGAGACCGGGTCAGGGATGTGACCCAATCAGAGGCCAAGAATGGCAATATATGTTGATTGGGACTGCTGGGAGCAATACTCTTACTCTTGCTTGCTTTGTTCCACCACCCATGAACCTGGAAGAGACTGGGAGACATCTTATGGGTGAAAAGACTGTCTTAGAATAAAGAAAACACAAGGAGCAAAGCTGAGTTCAAGCAGGAGAAGGACATAGTTGAGACCTGGTGACATCATTTGAACTCCTGAATTAAGTCACACTGCAAGTCACCACCAATAAATTTAAATGTGCCAGTAAATTCCTCTTTCGCTTGTCAGTTTGCATACAGTTTGTGTGTTTGTTTTTCCTTCTGATCACTAAAAAAGTTCTAATAGCTAAAAAGTTTTCGCAGTGGCACATCAGAAAAGAACTTCGTGTTTTAGCTGCACAGTTTGCTTTGTAGGAATGAACAGTGTGATGAACTAGGACATTGGCTGCATTATTAATTGTTTAGTAAACAGACTGAAGGAGGTGATAGGTCTTTCTGTTCTTAACTGGTCAGTGTCATGTTGAGGTCCATGGCCTGTGGATTAAATGAGCTATTGGTGGCTGGAGACCACTCAGAGTAACCAGAATGGGGTGTGAATGGATTCCATTCATGTCACTTGAGGAAGAACTGAAGAAAGAGATGTGTTTACTCCAGAGATTATTCCATGGGGCCGTGATAGCAGGCAGCCTTCAGATATTTGAAGATTTTTTTTTAGTTAAAAAATTGTGGTGAAATATATATAACATAAAACTTATCATTTCAACCCTTGTTAAGTATATAGTTCAGGGGCATTATATACATTCACATTGTTGTGCAACCACCATCATCAATCATTTCTAGAACTCCTCATCTTTCAGAACTCAAACTCTGTATCCATTAAGTAGTTACTCTCCATTCACCCCTCCTACAGCCCCTGGAAACCACCATGCCACTTTCAGTCTCTATGAATTTGACTACTCTAAGGAATCATATAAGTGGAATCAACAGTGTTTGTGCTTTTGTGACTGGCTTATTTTACTCAGGATAATGTCCTAAAGTTCATCCATGTTGTAGCATATGTCACAATTTACTTCTTTTTCAAGGTTGAATAATATTCTATTGTATGTTTAGACCACATGTGGTTTATCCATTCACCCATCGACAGATACTTGGGCTGGTTTCACCTTTTGGCAATTTGAATGCTCTCACAAACATGGTATTAAATACCTCTTTGAGACCGTGCTTTCTTCTTTTGGGTATAAACTTAAAAGTAGAATTGCTGGATCATATGATAATTCTATTTTTAATTTTTTAAGAACCACCATAATGTTTCCCACCATAATGTTTCCCACATAATGTTTCCCACCATAATGTTTCCCACCATAATGTTTCCGCACCACTTTATATTCCTTCCAAGAGCACACAGGGTTCCACTATTCCCATGTCCTTACAGACACTTGGTATTCCCTTTTATTGTTTTATTTGTTTGTTTGTTTTTAATAATAGGTAGTCAGTAGGTGTGAAGTGATATCTCATGGAATTGATTTGCATGGCCCAGTGATTAGTCATGTTGAGTATCTTTTCATGTATTTATTGGCTATTTGTATATCTTCTTTGGAGAAATGTCTCCTTAAGTCCTTTATACATTTTTAATCAGGTTGTTTGATTTCTGGTGTTAAGTTACAGAAATTCTTTATATATTCTGGATATTAACACCTTATCAAATATATGACTATTTTTTCCCATTCTGTGGGTTGCCTTTTCTTCTGCTGATCATGTCCTTTGATGCACAAAAGCTTTTAACTCTGATGTAGCTTAATTTGCCTCTTTTTTCTTTTGTTGCCTGCCCTTTCATCATCATATCCAAGAAATCACTGTCAAATTTAATGTCACCAAGGTTTTCTCCTATGTTTTCTTCTAGGAGTTTATGGTTTTAGGTCTTATGTTTAGATCCTTGATTGATCTTGAGTTAATTATTATATATTGTGTTAAGGTAAGGGTCTGATTTTTATTCTTTTGCACATGGCTATCTAATTGTTCCAGCACTATTCTTTCCCATTGAGTGGTCATAGCATCCTTGTTGAAAATCAGTTGATTTAAATGTATGAGATTATTTCTAGACTCACAGTTCTGTTCCATGGATCTATATGTTTATCTTTATGCCAGTACTATAGAGTTTTGATTACTTTAGGCTTGTAGTGTATTTTGAAATCTGGAATTGTTGAGAACTCAACTTTGTTTTTCTTTTGTAAGATTGTTTTGGCTATTTGGGGCTCCTTGAGATTCCATATGGATCTTAGGATGGATTTTTCTTTTTCTTTTTTTTAAATGATTTTTTATTATATTATGTTAGTCACCATACAGTACATCCCCGGATTCCGATGTAAAGTTCGATGCTCCATTAGTTGCGTATAACACCCAGTGTACCATGCGATACGTGCCCTCCTTACCACCCATCACCAGTCTATCCCATTCCCCCACCCCACTCCCCTCTAAAGTCCTCAGTTTGTTTCTCTTAGTCCATATTCTCTCATGTTTCATTCCCCCTTCTGATTACCCCCCCTTTCTTTATCCCTTTCTTCCTGCCGATCATCCTAGTTCTTATGTTCCATAGATGAGAGAAATCATATGATAATTGTCTTTCTCTGCTTGACTTATTTCACTCAGCATTATCTGCTCCAGTGCCGTCCATGTTGCAGCAAATGTTGAGAATTCGTTCTTTCTGATAGCTGAGTAATATTCCATTGTATATATGGACCACAGCTTCTTAATCCAGTCATCTGTTGAAGGGCATCTCGGCTCCTTCCATGATTNGGCTCCTTCCATGATTTAGCTATTGTGGACAATGCTGCTATGAACATTGGGGTGCATATGGCCCTTCTCTTCACTACGTCTGTATCATTGGGGTAAACCCCCAGTAGTGCGATGGCTGGGTCATAGGGTAGCTCAATCTTTAACTTTTTAAGGGACCTCCACACTGTTTTCCAGAGTGGCTGTACCAACTTGCATTCCCACCAACAATGTAGGAGGGATCCCCTTTCTCCACATCCTCTCCAACAATTGTTGTTTCTTGCCTTGTCTATCTTTGCCATTCTAACTGGCGTAAGGTGGTATCTCAGTGTGGTTTTGATTTGAATTTCCCTGATGGCTAATGATTTTGAACATTTTTTCATGTGTCTGTTAGCCATTTGTATGTCTTCATTGGAAAAGTGTCTGTTCATATCTTCTGCCCATTTTATGATTTGTTTATTTGTTTCTCGTGTATTGAGTTTGAGAAGTTCTTTGTAGATCTTGGATACCAGTCCTTTATCTGTGGTGTCCTTTGCAAATATATTCTCCCATTCCGTGGGCTGTCTCTTAGTTTTTTTGACTGTTTCCTTGGCTGTGCAGAAGCTCTTTATCCTGATAAAGTCCCATAAGTTCATTTTATCTTTTATTTCTCTTGCCTTTGGAGATGTGTCGTGAAAAAGGTTGCTCTGGCCGATGTCATAGAAGTTGTTGCCTATGTTCTCCTCTAGAATTTTGATGGATTCCTGTCTCACATTGAGGTCTTTCATCCATTTGGAGTTTATTTTTGTGTATGGTGTGAGAGAGTGGTCAAGTTTCATTCTTTTGCATGTAGCTGTCCAATTTTCCCAGCACCATTTATTGAAGAGACTGTCTTTTTTCCACCGGATGTTTTTTCCTGCTTTATCAAAGATTAGTTGCCCAAAGAGCCGAGGGTCCATTTCTGGGTTCTCTATTCTGTTCCATTGGTCGATGTGTCTGTTTTTGTGCCAGTACCATGCTGTCTTTGTGATCACAGCTTTGTAGTACAGCTCGAAATCCGGCATTGTGATGCCCCCAGCTTTGTTTTTCCTTTTCAACAGTTCCTTGGAGATTCGGGGCCTTTTCTGGTTCCATACAAATTTAAGGACTATTTGTTCCAGTTCTTTGAAAAATGTCCTCGGTATTTTGATCGGGATAGCATTGAAAGTGTAGATTGCTCTGGGTAGTATGGACATTTTAACTATGTTAATTCTTCCAATCCATGAGCATGGAATATTTTTCCATCTTTTTATGTCTTCCTCAATATCTTTCAAAAGTGATCTATAGTTTCTAGGATATAGGTCCTTTACGTCTCTGGTTAAGTTAATTCCAAGGTAACGCATGGTTTTTGGTGTTATTGTAAATGGGATGGATTCCCTAATTTCTCTTTCTTCAGTCTCGTTATTCGTGTATAGAAATGCAACTGATTTCTGGGCATTGATTTTGTATCCTGCCACCTTACTGAATTGTTCTATAACTTCTAATAGTTTGGGAGTGGATTCCTTTGGGTTTTCCATATAGAGTATCATGTCATCTGCAAAGAGAGACAGTTTGACTTCTTCTTTGCCGATTTGGATACCTTTGATCCCTTTTTGTCTTCTGATTGCTGTTGCAAGGACTTCTAGTACTATGTTGAATAATAGTGGCGAGAGTGGGCATCCTTGTCGTGTTCCTGATCTTAAGGGAAAGGCTTCCAGCTTTTCCCCATTGAGAATAATGCTTGCAGTAGGCTTTTCATAGATGGCTTTTANTCCGGGCCTGGAGTTTTGTTATTTGGAAGGTTGTTTATCACAGACTCAATCTCCTGATAAATTAATTGGCCTGTTTAAAAAATCTATTTCTTCCTGTTTCAGTCTTGGTAGTTTATAGGTTTCCAGGAAGGCCTCCAGGATGAATTTTTCTATTTCGCAAAAACAAAAAATTTTTTTGACAAAACCGTTTATATGCAGAAGATCTACATAAACAAAACATAAATTTTTCCATCTCTTCTTTCTTCTTTCCTTATCTTTTATCTATTGTTTTATCTAATATCATTGGAATTTAGATAGAGATTACATTGAATCTGTAGATCTCTTTGGGTAGCACTGATATCTCAATATTACCTTCTAATCTATGAAACACAGGATGCCTTCCCATTTATTAGTGTCTTCTTTAATTTCTTTCAGCAATATTTTGTAGTTTTCAGTGTATAAGTCTTTAGCCTCCTTGGCTAAGTTTATTCCTAAATATGTTATTATTATTCTTTTGATGCTGTTGTAAATAGAATTGTTTTTCAGAGAACTTTTTAAACAAACAATTTTATGGTTAAATTGTTTTGTGGAACTCCAGCAGTTAGAAATAGTAGTGAGTGAGAGTGACAGAGAAAAGGGTATTTTAAGTGGTAAAGCACTGTAAACATATTCCGGGTCACTCAAGAGGTACTGAGTTTCCTGACATTGAAGATGGCCAATCTTGGGTAGATGTCCACTAAGAAGTATATTATAGAAGGAATTCACTCAGCATGAGGCACAGCATAAAGGGACAGGAAGATGTGTGAGGCAGAATACAATCTACTTCAAAGTTCCTTCTAGCCCTGAGCTATCATTCTATACAGAGCCATTAAGAAATAGGAAATGAGGGCCTTCCACAAAGGATGTGTAGAAACAGTCAATTTAAGTTGAAGTCAGTGCAAATAATTAGGCATAAACTTAAGGTTATACAAAGAATTTCTGTGGAAATGAGAAAGTGTGATATAGAAATGACATGTACAAAGAAAAGGATGAATGAATCTAAAACAGAAGCAAGAAAAATTTTTTCTACCAAAGGTCAAGAAACCATTTATATGCGCAAGAGCTAAATAAACAAATAATACATGAATTCTTCCTTTTCTCCTTCCTTCTTTTCTTATCTGTCTATCTCTGTATGTATATATCATCTATTTTTCTATCTAGTATTATCTAACTACCACCTGGAACATGTTTTGGATGGCTCTAGCCTCTCTAATTGTGTGAAAGTAAAACAGACTTACGTATGGGTGCATAAAGAGAAATTCCAGAATTCACTCAGAGGGGGACAGGCTGAAAGTAGATAAAATGGAAAAGAGACAAAGAAGTAGGAAGAAAGAAGCAAGTGAATAGATGTAAATTATGTTTTATAAAATCTTATCTATGTATATGTATAAGTATGAAATATGTAAGACTGGAAGGACATGAATCAGAAAGTCAATAGAAATCATCTCTTAGATGTTCTTTAGAACTTTCTATACTATATTTTCCAAATTTTCTATAACGAGTTTATATTTTAAAAATCATCAAAGTAAACCAAGTTTTTTTCTTAAATGCTGAGGAAAGCGTCTTATAAGCTTTACATTAATGTGCTACTAAAAGGGTAAACAGAGCCTGGTGTCTGTAACTGAGAAAACAAGTCCTGGATATTTGACAAAGTTCTGAAAAAGAAAAAAATACATATATGTATTTTTCTAATTCTGACCTTTATAAATACCCTAGATTAAACAAACAGGTACATATATTAAGTTTTAGTTAAGTTTTACCTAAAAATTGGAAGGACAGACATTCTTGGAATTATCTATTTCCCTCATTTTTCATGGTTAAAAACCCTCAAAGGTTTCTGGATGTGCCATAAATTATCTACCTAATCCCAAATGCCTAGCTCTTTAATAGTGGAATTTCAGACACGTGAGAGGCTTCTAGAAGTGTTTGGGATTGGAGGAATTTCCTCAGAATTTCTCAGATTTTACACAAATGTCGGCCTCTTTTCTAGAGCTTCACACAGTAGCCCTTGAGTTATTATTGCAGAGTTGCTTGGGAAAGTCATTGCCTGCATCAGTTACTGGCCTATTTTGTTGAAATTTACCCAGAGGTCAGCTTGACACTTGTTCTGCTTAAGCTGTGACCATTTTGTGGAAGAGTCAGATCAATGTAAGGATAGATTGGGTATTGTAGTTTCAAGAATCAGACCAGAGTGGTCTTTAGTTCATTCTTTTCTGAGGATCCTTGGGTGCTGAACCCAACCTAGAATCACTATGAAGTCCGGATTTGTTTTGGCTAACAACAGAGGACTTTGTAGATCTTCCTTAGACTGTTCCTCACAGTGGAACTGATTGCCAGCGAAGAGGTGAAGTTTGATGATTCATCCATTTACTCGACATCTAGGCCAGTGAAATTGTGGGGACAAATGTTGTAGAGTTTCTGTCATTAAGAAAGACATTCCCTAGTGGGAAGACCAGTGTGTAAATGACAACTGAGATATGCCAGGGATATGGCAGGACAGAGGAAGAATGAATAGTTCCCTAGGCATTCTCTTAATTCAAATCCTTCTCTCCTCCTGCAGGATTATCCTGGGTGTTTCAGGGACAGTAGAGAAATTCCATTTCAGGGGTTGTGTGGGATGACCTATCAGTAAGGTGGTGAGGCTCTTCCACTTTTAGGGAGGATGCCAAGCCTATACTGTACCCTGATGGCTCCATGTGACAATATTGCCACCCACTGGTGATGAAGAGTCCCTGTGGGCCTTGACCTGGTCCCTGAACCAGGATGGTACCAGTTCTGCTGGAAATTAAAAGCCAGTCTGGAAGTCTCTGGCAGTGCAGAAACAAGTTTAAGATCATTGATACAGTTGGCTGGCATTGAAACAAAAGTAGTTTCATATGACTCAACATATGTATCATGTGACATATTGCATACATACTTGGAGGCAATGTAGAAAAATGCTAGGAGCATAGACCCAACCTCCAGAGTTTGAATCCCGGCACTGCCACTTACCTGTGAGTGATGTGACCTGGGGGGAGTTGCTTAACTTCTCTATTTCTATTCTTCACTTGTCAAATGAGATAAGAATAGTTAACTACCTTCTGGGGTGCTGTGAGAGCTAAATGAATTAATCCATGTAAGGTGATTGGAGCAATGCCTGCACAGAGTAAGCAGTCAAACCATGCCAATTATTATGAATATTACTTCTTTGACATAGATAGGGCTCTCTGTCTTCTTTGTCCTTAATGAGACCCTTTGCATTGCTGAGCAGGCTACAGAGATCTTGTGAGCTGAAACATTTGCTATTTCTCCTGTTTTCTCTTCTGTCCCTCAGGGTTTATTGGCTGAGGCTTTAAGAGTATTTTATAAAGTGCCAGTCATATGTGAGGAGGAAAAAGAGTCTCTTTCTAACATTTTAAAGAGAAAAATAGCTTCAAGCATTCTGCATATACCAGCTGAGAGAATAAGTACTGAAAAGAACTTTCATGCCCTGGGAGTGGAAAAGGGAATTTCATTCTCTGGGGAGGAAGTCTTGCAACAATATTATCTCAAGGGTAAATATGTGGCCACAGTCAGACCTTTCTTAATAACTGGATTTGTGATGCGGCACATGTTGTGTTTCTTTGAATCTCAGCATCACAGTGTCCCTCGGGGTGCTTCTTCTGACCTGTGAATGCCATTTCACAGTTGGTATCTCTACTGGACCTGGGGTAGTGGTGGGGTGGGGAGTGGGGGCGCTGGGAAATGGAATTTGCTATTTTAAGAAGCACGTCTGTGTTGAACTTCAGTAATGATGCCTCTCTAGAATGTATTTTCATAGAATGATCTTCTTTTAATAATACTAATTCTTAAAAAGTGAGATATCAATCTTCAATGCATACGGCTTTCAGGATATGTGCAATGAATGTATCAATTGAATGATTTAGCAACCATGTTCAATGGGTTTTCTCATCCATTGGAGTCTTGTGGAAATTTCCTTGATGTTAAAATATTGTGTTGATAAGTTCTTTGGCAACTAGACAGGTATAAATTTTAAATGAATTTTGCAAAGGACTGTACTAGCCTAGTTGGTCTTTGGAAATTGCAAAGTAAGACAAGCGCTGTTATGTCAACCAGCCTTCCTCCTACCTCCCTAACTTTCTTCTGGATCAAATATATCACTCCACCTACCTCTTTTACTTCCCAGAAATGACAGGTTTCCACATCATGTATTTGCCATTTTAACTGGGGACTCTGGAAGTGAGGAATAGGTGAGGAAGCAGAGTTTGTTAGGGAGGAGAAGACATGGCAACTGTTTTCAAATACTAGAAAAACTGGAAGAGGATTTAGACTTGCTTTCTTAGATACACAGGGAGAACTAGTCCTAATGGGTAGCAGTTGAACTAATTAAGACTTTGAAAGACTAGAGCTTTACAGAACTAGGAGAGATTATCTTGTGAGCTAGCGTGCTTCTCATCACTGCCCATGTTTAAGTGGGTTCTGACCAAACATAACTTGGAATGCTGGATTAGATACCTGTGTTGAGTAGAAGCTTGGCCTCTACAGTTCCTTTCATGACTGATGTTCTATGTGTCTTTCTCACATCTGTGGAGAATCAAATAACAAATAACCTATTATTGATGAATAATGACTACTGGGCTGGGAGGGATTTGGAGAAGGAGGTCTTCCTTGGGTCCTCTAAAAGGCATCCTCTGAGTGGCCCTCTACTGTGGCCACTTATAAAAATGCTCCTAGTGCCTTGATCCACTGAAAACAGTTGAAAATAACAAACGTAGTTTGAGTGGCTGGGCCATTGTCAAAGATGGAACCCTGTAGTCCCTTAGCTTTGCACTGCTCCCAAAGCCCTGTTGCAGACACATTCCATCAGCTGGGCATCCACGGATGTTCTTGTTGTCTTAACTCTGCTTTCTCCTTCTTTATCAGTAATTCATTCCCAGATTGGACATGATCTCTTATTTTTCTTTACTTACTTTTCTTATTTTTCCTTTAAAATTGCTCTGACCCTGAAAATGTCCATATTTGCTTTCTGTCCACAGTCACAGACTGACAGAAAGTTCCTGAATAGCTGTCTCATGTGTTTCTAAAGATGCCTGAAGAAATTGAAATGGAATTGTGGAAGACTTCCTGCCATGGTTTCGCTACTTTTTTTTTTTTTGGTAACTATTTTTATTTTTTATTTTTATTTAAATTCAATGAGTCAACATATAGTACATACTTAGTTTCAGATGTAGTGTTCAATAATTCATCAGATGGTATAACATCCAATGCTCATCACATCACATGCCCTCCTTAATGCCCATCACCCAGTTACCCCATCCCACTACCCACTTCCCCTCCAGCAACCCTCAGTTTGTTTCCTATAGTTAAGAGTCTCTCATGGTTTTTCTCCCTCTCTGATGACTTCCCATTCAGTTTTCCCTCCCTTCCCCTATGATCCTCTACGCTGTTTCTTATATTCCACATATGAGTGAAACCATATGATAACTACTTTACAAAAGGCAGAGAATAAAACCAAACCTAGTGAATAAATCACTCTATTTATATGATTGCACTAGAATTTTGGCAGTATGGCTTTGCCTTTATTACAGGAAAAAAAAATCTCTAACCTTAGATAGTAGAAGCTAGAGTACTGTTGAATATATTGTAGATACTTGATAACTATGTTTATTGACTTAATCGGCATATTCTTTTCCAATTGACAAATTGAAGAGAGTAGATATATGAATTGAAGTCTCATTTTTCATAATTTTTGGTAAGAGAGTTAGGAAAAGTGGTGGAAGAAGGTGTATTCTGCTCCTTTAAACAATTTTATAAGGCATATCACTTGGATTTTAAGTAGAGTTGAAGTAAATGAAAAGCTTCCATCAGCTGTCATATATTATGGATATATGGTTAAAGTAAGGCTGGTTTAAACCATATTTAGCAGAACTTTGAGTATGTAATATTGTGGGGTCTAAAAGAGTGACAACAGAAATTACTTCTCAGTAACTAACAGATTTGACTTCTCAGTTAAATCTGAATCTCATCAAGAATCTTCTGTTTGCACAATGAGCATATTAGCCAAGTGTGTTATTGTGAACCACTCTGGGTTCAGCTCTATTTTGTAAAATGAAGGGTTGACTATATTCCTAGATCTCAACACTGGCTATGCATTAGAATCACCCTGGGAGCTAAAAAACAAAATAAACCAAAAACAACTGATGCCCAAATACTTTCCCCAGATATTTTAATTCATTTGATGTCATTTTATATGTTATTTTATTTATAATACTTTATTGATTTATAAAAATTACAAAAATACAGATAAAAAGAACATATATTCTTAAAGATAATCACTGTTAAGATGTTGATGTGTTGTATGTACTTGACTTATGTGGCACCATGGGCTTCTTGACCACCTACTTCCTTCGGGAGACTCTGTTTCTCTACCTGCCTGTTTAAAGTAGTGAGGGAGTATGGAGAAATGCTAGCAGAAGCTGAAGCCTGGAAGCCTGAAAGATGTGGCTGCTTCAGAATGAGCAATTGTGAACCTCTGCCCTTTCCATCTTACCCTTCAGAATCTGAACTGTCTCATAACCCCCGTTCTGCACTCAAAATGGATGTGACTGAAAATGAGTGGTAACCCAACTCACAGGCTGTATAAATGAGAAGGCAAGTTCCTGAGGAGCAGGTCAAGGGTGATATCAAGAGATCTAACAACTGGTTTATCAGAGCCTCCATCAGAATGGAGGCAGGCCTAATAGCTGGAATGGGATCTGTAACTTTTTAGCTGCTGAATTGTGCCCAATGTATATGTGTTCCTGGGGGATGATTGGTATAGGAAGATGGGAGGTCTCTATTGATCTGAGGGTATAGAGATATTTTAATATTGTAACAATCAATGACTAACAGTTCTGAGCATAGTGCTGGAATTACACATATCTATTTACTTTTCACAAAAATAAGATCATGCTGTACATGTAATTTTTATTTTTGCCCTTTTTCACTTAATATTTGATCACAAATGTCTTCCCATGTCACAAGGTAAGATTTTAAAATGTTATTTATAAAATGTGACATAAAATCCCATTGACTGAACTTAACACAACTGATTTGATCACTTTCTTACTACACGACATTTAAATGTTTTCTCTCTTTTGGGAGAATCATAAATTTTGTGGCTATTCCAAATAATGCTATAATATTCTTGCACATATATCTTTTCCCACATCTTTGACTATTTCATGTGGACATATTTCTAGAAGTGAACATGGGAGTCAATGCATTTGACTTTTCGTCAAATTGGCCTCCAGAAAGTTAAATCAACATACCCTCCCCAAACAGGGCTTGAGAGCACACACTTCATCTTTCTTAGATACTGCATATTATTTTTTTTAAATTAATGTTGATGTGAAAGAAGGAAAATAGTATATAATTTTTAATGGCCATTTCTTTTATTCTTCCTGAGAGAAAAGTTTTTCCATCTGTTTATGGCCATTTTATGAATTATTTATTGATGTCCTTATATCTCATGATTTCAAGGCATTTATCTTTACCTAATTGATTTGAAATACCTTTATGTACAGTAAGGACACCAGTTTTTCACCTGTTACCCATGCTGCAGTTATTTTCATTGTTTGCTACTTAAGTTTTCAGGTATTTTGTTGGTTTTTGAAAAATACATCTTCAAAATTTACAGATATTGCATTTACAGAATTTATTGCATTGCTCTTATGATTAGAGAAGTCAGAATTTGTGGGACCTTAGGATTACTTATATGTTAATATTTAACTATAATTAATATGGAATTTCTAAACTAAGTTTTTGTATGCTGCAATTTTTTTCCAAATAGCCAATTATTGGATAATTTTCCCATTCCTTGTTAATTTGTAATGGCAACCTTATCATATACTAAATCATTATTAACTCCCTACAGGAGGCTCTTCCTACCTCCTGTTCACTGAAGCTGTGCCTTGGCAAACAGGAACCCAGAACTGCCCTCTCGGCAGTGGTGCACACATGAGCTTGGGGATATAGCCAAAGTGCACCTCAGGCACATTCCATAGAGTCTTGTGGTCAGTCCACAGTCAAGGTTCTGAGCTTTTTTGTGTTTCCAGCAGAGTTTTGAATTCTAGAATTTTTGGTAGCATATTTGAAGGAATTAAAACACTTAGAACAACCCTAGAGTTAGTAAAAACTATGATACAGTCATTTCTACAGGATAACAAGGTCTCCCAGTCGCAGTGACAGTATCCACTGTTACTGCACACTTCATGTCTCTGTCACTGTCTGAAGAACGGTCATCATGATGGTTAACAGTTACATCATGCTTATTATGCACCAGGCACTGTACTAAACCCTTTCTGTAAATCAATTCATTCAATTTTTACCTTATGAAGTAGGTACTACAAATTATCTCCATTTGATGGATGGGGAAACTGAGGCACAGGGCAGGAAAGTGACTTACTCAAAGTCACATAGGTAGTAACTGGTGTAACGCAGAAAAGGCCACAGGCTGTCAGGCCTCAGATTCTACCCTGTGACCCATGTGATGAGGGAACAGAAGACAAGCTGAAGATAAAGCAGAAACTGACACCCTGCAACCCCACCCCCCACCATGGGATGTACGTGACATTCCTCAGGTACTCCTGGCTGCCCTAAAGATAAGGAATGGAAAAACAAACGGTTAACTAACAGAGATCACAGTCCTGCCAAGACCTGAGTCTCCCTCAGTTTACACATGTCCTAGTGATTTACAAGCAAGAAGCTTTCTTATCAATAGCCTAACTTCCAGAGACCCATAATTCAGTTTCCTGGAACCCTAACATTACCATCCCCTCCATAAAATTGAGGGAGGCTGAGGCAGAAGGAAATGTAAATAAAATGGAATTTCTTTTAAACCTGAAGCCCACTGACAAGGACTTGTGATCATTCCTCCCAGAGACTCCCAACTGTCTTCATGTTAGCGCCTCATTAGAGGGAGGGACAGCCTTGGCTTGACAATAGTAAGGCCTCCAATATCCTGCAAGTCTTTAACATATGAAAGTACTTTCTCAACCTCCCTTTTTTTCCCTTACCTTCCCCCAACCCCATGGTATATAATCAGCCACCTCTCACAACCCCGGGGCAGCAGTTCTTTCTGCCCACGGGTCCTGTCCGCGTGCTTTAGTAAACCACCAATTTTGCACCAAAGACGCCTCAAGAATTCTTTCTTGGTCGTCGGCTCCGGACACCACCCACTGAACCTCACCTATATTCTACGACCTTATCACATGTGCACTATAGTATAGAACTGTCTTTTCACTCAGGAGGCAAAGCTCTCACATACTCCAGTGAACATGTGACCTTCCACTAGTGCTAGATGGTCATTCTACATTCCGTTCTTTCTAACTGAGCCTGTGCCTGGCTCTCCACTCTGCTGCACAAGCTGCGTGGCCCAGCATTCTGCCTGACAGACATCACTGTCCTGGAGTTTAAACTCATTTGTAGCAAAAAGAATATTCACACATTAACTGAAAATTGGAAACGTATCTATGAAGAGTTGGTTGTACACCAGGGAGAGAACTAACGTTAGTGGTAATAGCATAAAAATTCTAAAGTGATGTTGACTGAAATCTTTTCATTTGTTAAAATATCAAATGACCAGGAACAAATAATTCTCAAACTGAAGCACAGAAAAAGAGTAAAATTTTGCTAATTTCTTTTATTTTTAAAGATTTTCTTTCTAAATAATTTCTACACCCAACATGGGGCTTGAACTCACAACCCCAAGATCAAGAGTTGGATGCCCTAC
The DNA here is from genome assembly GCF_002007445.2 of Ailuropoda melanoleuca. Lineage (NCBI taxonomy): Eukaryota > Metazoa > Chordata > Mammalia > Carnivora > Ursidae > Ailuropoda > Ailuropoda melanoleuca. The sequence goes on from NC_048220.1 coordinate 36,319,320, forward strand.
CAACTGAGCCTGCCAGGCACCCCCTTGAATTTATCTTCTAAGGCCAGCAAAACTGGTAAAACACACACACACACACACACAGCCACCTACAGAAGAATTCAATTTGTGAGCACAGAATTCTAAGTTTTAAATTAAATTCTACCAGAGAAAATTCAGTTGAATATTGAAAGAATAAAACAGCATAATCAAACAGTTTATCATTTATAAAGATGTTTTTGATGAGGGAGCAGAAGGCTAGCTGAAGACAAAGCATAAGCTGACACCCTGCAACCACTCCCACCTTTCCTGGGGTGGGACATGTGTGACATTCTTCCAGAGATCTCCCAACTATCTTAATGTTAATAACTTGCTAGAGGGGAAAACAACTTAATTTGACAATGGCAAGGCCTCCTGTATCTTGTAGGTATCCTGTCAGCTGGTCGTCTTTAGCATATGAAAGTTCTTTTGAAACCTCCCCTTTCCTTACTTCCCCCAGCTCCTAAGTACTTAATCACCACTCCTTAAGACCTTGGTGCAGCCCCTTTTTCTGCCTGTCCTTTCCCTGTGCTTTAATAAAACCATCATTTTGCACCAAAGAGGTCTCAGGAATTTTTTCTTGGTCGTGGGCTCCAGACCTCACCCCACCGAACCTCACCTATAGTCCAAAACCACATCATTTTGATTTCTTGACATCTATTCATAAAATATATTACAGCACTAGAACAAAGGGGAAATACAGGATAATGTGAATAAGGAATCTTAAAAAAAAATGCTTAACAGCTAAAAGCTTACATTCTACGTATGGTTAAGTGCATTTATTTCTAATCAATTCCAAATATCATATTTAATAATAAAACAATAAAGACAAACAATGTAATGCAGTAAGTATGAAGCAAAAAAAAAGAGATAATAATCACAAAGGGAGAGCAAAATTATCATAGTTTTAATAATAGCTAACTTTTACAGATGACTCCTGTTCCATGTACTGTCCCAACAGTATCATTTGAATTAGGCTATTTATTTTATTTTATGAAGTAGGTAGTATATTTATCCCAGCTTATAGATGAGGATATTGAAGCATGGAGAAGTTTAATTATTTCCCCATAGTTGTACAGCTATTAAGTGGTAGAACAGGACTTAAGAACAGTCCACCTGGTTTCATCTTTTGCACAAGGATGGCACAAGAGAATTAATGACAAAACTATTGGAAGTGATGAGATTTGATTAAGTTAGCAGATTTTAAAATAAATATAAAACTAGATAGTTCTCTGTAATAAATAATATAAGCAGGAAAACCAGTCCTAGCTACATGCAAAAGAATGAAACTTGACCACTCTCTCACACCATACACAAAAATAAACTCCAAATGGATGAAAGCTCAATGTGAGACAGGAATCCATCAAAATTCTAGAGGAGAACATAGGCAACAACTTCTATGACATCGGCCAGAGCAACCTTTTTCACGACACATCTCCAAAGGCAAGAGAAATAAAAGATAAAATGAACTTATGGGACTTTATCAGGATAAAGAGCTTCTGCACAGCCAAGGAAACAGTCAAAAAAACTAAGAGACAGCCCACGGAATGGGAGAATATATTTGCAAAGGACACCACAGATAAAGGACTGGTATCCAAGATCTACAAAGAACTTCTCAAACTCAATACACGAGAAACAAATAAACAAATCATAAAATGGGCAGAAGATATGAACAGACACTTTTCCAATGAAGACATACAAATGGCTAACAGACACATGAAAAAATGTTCAAAATCATTAGCCATCAGGGAAATTCAAATCAAAACCACACTGAGATACCACCTTACGCCAGTTAGAATGGCAAAGATAGACAAGGCAAGAAACAACAATTGTTGGAGAGGATGTGGAGAAAGGGGATCCCTCCTACATTGTTGGTGGGAATGCAAGTTGGTACAGCCACTCTGGAAAACAGTGTGGAGGTCCCTTAAAAAGTTAAAAATTGAACTACCCTATGACCCAGCCATTGCACTACTGGGTGTTTACCCCAAAGATACAGACGTAGTAAAGAGAAGGGCCATATGCACCCCAATGTTCATAGCTGCATTGTCCACAATAGCCAAATCATGGAAGGAGCCGAGATGCCCTTCAACAGATGACTGGATTAAGAAGCTGTGGTCCATATATACAATGGAATATTACTCAGCTATCAGAAAGAACGAATTCTCAACATTTGCTGCAACATGGACGGCACTGGAGGAGATAATGCTAAGTGAAATAAGTCAAGCAGAGAAAGACAATTATCATATGATTTCTCTCATCTATGGAACATAAGAACTAGGAGGATCGGTAGGGGAAGAAAGGGATAAAGAAAAGGGGGGTAATCAGAAGGGGGAATGAAACATGAGAGACTATGGACTATGAGAAACAAACTGAAGACTTCAGAGGGGAGGGGGTGGGGGAAGGGGATAGACTGGTGATGGGTAGTAAGGAGGGCACGTATTGCATGGTGCACTGGGTGTTATACGCAACTAATGAAGCATCAAACTTTACATCTGGGGATGTACTGTATGGTGATTAACATAATATAATAAAATAAAATTAAAAAAAAAAAAAGGAAAACCAGTCCTAACAGAAAATAACTCATTACAATGAAAATATAAAATGAAAATGAAATATACAATGAAAATAAAAATAAAAAATAAATATTTAAAATCTAATTGAGGAAAACTACAGAATTTTGTTGAGTGATATAACAGAAGAGTTGAATTGATGGAGATATATGCCATATTCCCAGAAAGGATAAACTAAATAAGATAATAAATTCTAATTATTATACAGATTCATTTGTAAGTTTAATTCATTTGTAAGTTTAATGTCATTTCAATAAAAGTTTCAATAGTTTTCTGGGGGATCGGGTTCAGGAAATTGATACTACTTTTAATTTGTAAAAACAAATGGATAACTTTATGCTTTAAAGAAGAAAAAAGAATATATCTAACTATTTGTTTATCTATACATAGAATCTCTCTAGAAGAATACACTGGAAACTGCTTACATTGTTTTGCTTCCAGGGAGGGGAACTGGATGGCTAGGGTGGGAGATTCGTCATTGGATATTGTTTTATACCTTGTATATTAATGTAGTATCTTCCAAAAGCAAAAATAAACAAAAAAAGGAAACAAAAAATGAGTAAGAATATCCAATAAAACAAACAAAAAGAGCACCAAGGGAGTTTTCCTCTAACAAATAGAAAACATGATAAAACTACTAAATTTTAAAAAATGAGATTCTGCCTCAAACCCAGAGAGTTCCCAGAACCATGTAGAGAGCCCAGAAACCTGCCCGGCACCAGCATGGACAGTGAAAGCTAACAGGTAGACTCGCTTTTGAGCAAAGGGATGAGTTTTATCTGGAAGGAGACAGAACACCCGTAACAGAGGACAGGCAAATTAGAAGTAGCCCAAGTTGTGTGAGCTTTCCTGGAGAATTCATTTCGTTCTGATATGGGTTTCCTGCCCAGGAAAATTCTGCCCCTTCCAATTTCCACAAAAAACAGTGGTGCTATGCCATGTATTCATTATCGAGGAGGAGCCAGCTTAAAGCGTAAGATGTTCTCTTGACCTGGGAAGACCAGTTGTCCATGTGATCTTATGTGAATCATTATAAGAATCACTGGCACTCACTGAGTAATTACTCTGGGCCATGCCTAGTTCCAACTGCTTTGTATGTATTCATTAAATCTTTAGAATAATCCTTGTTACAGCCATCGTTAGAACAATCCCATAACCACCACTAGTACTCACTGAATGATTACTATGAGCCAGGCATGGTTGTAGGGGCTTTGTATGTATTCATTAATTCAATCTAGATAAGCTATCCTTTGTAGTAGCTTCATCCTAGTTTGCAAGGTAGGAAAGTGAGCTGTAGACATGTTAAACAGCTGGGTCACACAGTAAATGGTGGCACTGGCCTTGACCTGTTCAGTTTGGCTCCAGGGGCCATTACAGCATTACACGGTATCCCCATCAATATCTCTATGTTTCAGTCTTCACATATAAAAAGTGAGGGAGTTGGACTATACACTGAGGTTCCTTCCAACTCCAAAACACGACTGTTCTAAGTCAAAACACTTCCAGAATCCATCCTGAAATTGATTTCTGCTCTGGCTACCTGAAACCAGATGCCTGTGAGCCCATTTGACCCCACTCTATAGTCAGTGGTCATGCTAAGTCAGCCAAGTTGTAGCCAAAACTCTAGAACGCCATTTTTTAATAGCACTAAGTAATCAGAAGGATAAAAGTGTCGATTCAGGTGAATTTCAGGTGTCCCTCTCACAGTTCTTAAAAATAAGTTAAAAAACAAAACAAAACAGTAGACCATGTTCTGATTTACTATGGTGAGTTAAAGAACAAAGAAATGGTCTCAAGGTTATTCACAATCAAACCACAGGATATCAATGTATAATAATTCTTTTTTTCTTTCTATCAAATGCTGTTTATGTGTGACCTTGTTTGCAGGGTTGGGCTCCCTGAAATGTCTTTTGGAGTAACATGAACAGGTTGCTGCACAGAACAAATGTGCTGAGTAGGAATATGATAAAACACCTGGCTTCTGAAGCTTCTTTGATGGAACCCAAGCCTTGACCTTGCAAATACCCAGCTTCTCTCACATCAGCTCCACAGGTCACATTCCAGTGTACTCAACATCTCCTAGGATGTTGGTGCCCTTCTCTGCTCCCAAGGCAGCCTGCCATGGAGACTGGATCCACTGCTACCCTGGAAGAGGTCAGGCTGTCACAATGAGTAGAACCCACTGGGCAGAGCTCATTGCAACTGGACATTGAGCGTGGGGTGGACACTTCAGGGCTGTCAGCTCCTGCCAGTCCCACTTGAGGTGCCAGTATCTTTCTTCTTCTTCTTGTACTAGGAGTCATGAAGTGGTGAATGGGGTGGGCTATCAGAAACCACAAAGTCTAATTTTGTGGTGAAGGGGAGTGTGAGGAGGGCTTGGGTTTCAGAAGCTGGAGTTAAAATGGCAGCTTTGCCTTGTCCTTTGTGGCACTGGGAAAGTTGTGTAACCTCAGACAACCAAAATGAGACATATCTCATAGGCTGTGTGGTTCAAGTGACAAAGCAGGAATAAAGAGTTTAGCACAGCACCTAGCATGTGGGAGCTGTTTAATAAACCAGTAATTGCTCTTCTTCTGATTAATGATGCTGGTTAATATTCTTGGCCTGATCTCCTTTACCTCCCTTTGGAAGCTACTTCCCAGCCCCAGTATGGAGGGTGAGTTACTATGAGTCCATCTTGGTGGCTGAGAAGTGGAGGACAGGGTGGGCTCATAGACTGAACAGCAGAGCCATTTGCTAGCTATATAACACTACTATTGCTAGAATGCAACACTTTTAATACTGAAATCCTTTTTGTATTGCTTGACTATTTTGAAGAAGGTGGTATTAATTTTACAACAGGAAAAAAATCCTAGTATACTAAAAAAAACATTGTAAGAACTGGTTGATATGTAGTAGTGCAACACCTGTCACTTCAAATTACCATTTAAAAAGATTTAAATGATATTGTGATAACCTGAGATGGAGACAGCTCCCCGTGGCACTTTGGCTGGGAATGCATCGTCTAAATCTAGTCATGAGGGAGTGTCAGACAAACCCAGAAAGAGGAAATGTATTAATACTCAGGAATGTATTTAATACTCAGTATTAAAAAAGAGAAAGAGACAGTAGTTTCAAAATGTCAATGTCATGAAAGACAAAGCAAGTGTGCAGAAATGTTCCAGAAGAATGGCGACTAAAGATACACAACTAAATGTAATACCTAATCCTAGGCTGGATCAAGTACTGGAGGAAATACTATGAAAGATGTTACTGGCTCACTAGACAAAAACGGAATGGAGACAGATTAGATAAAAGTGTACACACACATATGCATATATATACATAGAGAGAGGCAGAGAGAGGCAGAGACAGGAAGATGTGGGACAGAGAGAGACAGAAAAGAAAGCCAGCAATAAAGCAAATGGGGCAAAATGTTAACATTAGGTGAATCTGTATAAAAAACACAAGGGTTCTTTATACTATTTTTACAACATTTCCTTATGTTTGAAATTATTTTCAAACAAAAAGTTAAAAAAGGATTAGAATGCTATTAAATATTGTACATGTATATTTTTAAAATTCTGAGGAACATTTAGAAATAGAAATATCTCCTGTGTAAAAAGGATAGTCTTCCCTTTTCCTCCTCCCTAACAGACCCAATAAAACAAGACCATCGATGAGCAAGTGACATTTTTAAGTTTTATAAAGAGAAAACAAATTAAGGGCTCTTATTAAGCACACAAATGTATTTATTAATTGAAAGCTAATAAGTATTAGGTAAAAACACCATGATTTTAAGAGATAAATCAGAAAAGCTGAGATGGAGATCATTCTTCTACAAGTGGCTTCTCAGAATCAGCTAACACTCTGCACTGACTGATCGAGAGCCTTCCTGATTGAAGCGCTAAGCATGACTCCTGGTTGGATGTGGTCTTTCTGCAAGATGGCGTATATCTGTACACGTCACCTACACCAATCTTGCATGTACATGCCTCTAGACCCTCACCTTCTCACCTCGTCTCAGGTGAGGAAGACAGGTGAGATGTTTGTTTCATAAGTGTTTGGTAATAAAAATAGCTACATGTGTAGTAATTTTTCTTTCAGATTCCATATAAAATACCTTTGCATCCAAATGGTTGCATCAAAGAGAAAAAACATGAATATCAATTACTCAACACAGTTAATAATTGTTAAAGAAATGTGGAGTTAATGACTAGAGATGGCAGGAAAAGCTCAGTGTGACCACCTAGCTGACTTCTGAATAAGGCGCTGAACAGAGGATTTGCCTTCTGAAGTTGATCCAGCTAAGTTGTGGGACATAACATCAGGGTTGACGCAGACCTAAGGGACCCAGTGTACCTCCATTCCCTCGGGCTACCACTCCTGGATCCTCCTTGGGATGCATCCTAGGGCAAGAGGTCCCATTTTCCAGGACAGTAGGGCTGTCCTCTGGAGGAGAATAGTGACAATGACACCACTCTCCTAATCCCCAACCTGCTGAATCACTTGCATTTTCATGGCTCTCTAATACTGTGGATGGTAATTGTTTGGATACAATTAGTCAAGGGCTTCTCTCCTACTAGGCTGACAAGAGGAGCCAGGAGTGGACTGGTTTGTCACAACCTCTCCCAGAAGCTGGTTCATGGGAAGGATGTTCCTATGCCAAACAGACAGCAAGGAAGCAAGTAAGGGCAAGGGGCAGGCTTCCAGCAAACTTGTTTGACTAAACTTGGTCTTGAGTGGGCAACAATACTGGAAAAAGAATTCTCTCATCTCTCATTTTCACTCTGTTCCTCTTCCTTCACCAAAAGAGGGAGAAGGCGAAGCATTTTCCAAAGGCCACAGATATTCTGCTTCTAAACCTGTGGATTGGTGATTTACCAGCTAATCTTCCTTGATCTGGACCCTCAGTCTGAAAATTAATCACAGCGTTCTCCTCAGTGTTCCTGGGTTTCATTCTAGGCACCCATTCCAGGTGTTTGAACCTAAAATCATCGTGTAAGCCCAAATCATTCCCTCTCTGTCTTCTTTGCCTGACTTTTCTCTGCTCTCTTCCCAAACCTCTTTGAAAATTTGCTTATTCTTCCTTTGGAGGCATCTGCATGTCACACAGAATTTTCACTTTTGCTTTTTCAGCAAAGTGCAAATCTGTGAACTCTAAATTCTTTTTGTTTAGCATTCCCATTTTGGATGAAAAGTCGGAAATTAAAACCATCACATCTGTGTGTGGGAGTTTTAAAAATCCACAACACAATGGAAGAACAGCTTGATTGTGAAAATACAGCTTCGTTAATTTGAATTTTCATTAATCTCTACTTCATTAAAATGTATGGTCGATGAAGGAAGGGTACTGTCTAGATCAAACATGGGTTTTGAAGTCAAGCAGATTTATGCTTGAATCTCAGTGTTGCCATTTTGTCTGTTGTAACCTTGAGTCAGTCATAACCTTTTAAAATTCCCTCATTGGCAAAAGGGGGGAAAACAACAGTGGGGCAGATACGAGGATTAAATGAGCTAGTCTACGTCCATGTGGCACAAAGCCTGGCTCTGCTAAGTGCTCAATTACCATTTGTTCTTATCAAATGTATTCTGTGTAAAGTACCTGCAGAGGGTGCACCGAATAGCCGCCCTTTCCGTCTTCTCTGCCAAATGCCAAATTGCCCCCCAGTTTCATTGAGAATGGATTTTTACCAAAACCCCAGTCATGATATTTTCTGACAAGGGACTTGAGATCTGATAACTTTCCATGCCAGGTAGCAGGCTGAATGGTGGCCCTGAAGATACATCCATGCCCTCCCTAATCTCCGGAACCTGTTCATTTTACTGTATATGGCAAAAAGGTGGATATTACCTTGTATGTCAGAAGATGTGATCAAGTTAAGAATGTTGAGAGTAGAAGTGTATCCTGGATTATGTGGGTGGCACTAAATGTAATCCATGTACTGTTACTATGAGAGAGAGGCAGAGAGAGTTCTAAGCCAAGAGAGACACGCGCAGAGGACAGGGCCACGTGAAGATGGGGCATAGGCTGGAGTGGAGGCCACAAGCAGTCAGAAGCTGGAAAAGGCAAGGAAGGATTCTTCCCTAGAGAGTCCAGAAGGAGCAGGTACAGACATTTCAATTTCATACGTCCGGCCTCCAGAACTGTGAGACAATGCGTTTTGGTTGTTTTAAGCCACCCAACCTAAGGTACTTTGTCATGAAGCCCTAGGACACTACTGCAGTGATTGAATCTGCTCTGGAGGGCCTGGCCCTCCTCTTACTGTCTTAGCACCTCTACCAGTGAAAAGGCTGTGCGGTGGGCCCCAGCCCCCTCAGGCACCCACAAACACACTCAGGTGCTCATCAAACACGTTACCTCCCAGACCCTGGGCAGGGCTGGGAGTAGGCAAGACCCTTGGGACCACCTGTCCACTCCCATTCTCTCTCTGAGGGCTCATGTTCCTCCTTCAGGCATCACAAACCTTTTCTTTCCACAATTAGAGACAGAGCTTAAGATGTAAATATCTTCAGTTATATAACATCTCCACTGCAGTAGGAACCTTTGTGTTCTGTAGTAAATGATTTTACTACAGATCCTTCCCTGCATGTGGGCTTTGAGAGGGAAGACAGCCAGGAAGAGCACATGGGACCAGAAGCGATGTTGCTATGGTGAAAGCAAAAAGCACAAAGCAGGAGCGGAAAGCTCTGAAGACCCAGGCTTCCTGCGTCACAATTTCATGAAGCAAGCCAGAAACACAGCTCTAATCCCTTTGGCCAGTCAGATAACCCTATCTTTAAGCCTCCCAGCAGCCCTGCCCCTGCACATTTTTCAGACACAGAGATCAGTTTGCCCAGGTGCATGCAAATGGGAAGAAAACTGAGACAGAACATGAGCAACTACTGTCCGTCCCTATGCCCCTAGCGTAAGAATGCCTCGTTACTTCTACCAAAAAGAAATACAGAAAAATGCCATTAGAGGGATTCAGACTTCGCACATCTACATCATTTGAGCCCTGCAGGCCATTATGTGTCATATTTTTCAAGTGCACAGTGCTAACCATTCTCTGGAAACCCATAAACCAGAGCAGCCTGAGTCCTACCACCACCCCATAGTAGCTATTGGGGCCAGAGACCACCCATAAAAAGAAATTTCTCATTGTTCTGTTGTCTGGATAGTGAACACCTGGGTCTCAGTCCCCTCTATTACTCATTAGCTGGGAGTCTTAGTACAAACAAGGCCCGCCTTTTAAACTATTTATGCTTCACTCTTCCCTTTGGAGATGTTAGGGGGATGGGTTGGATGAGTGGTTCTCAATTTTGTTGTACATGAGATCTTCTTGGGGAGCTTTTGGTAGGCCACACCCCAAACCAATTAAACTGGAGATCTGGGCATTGGCATTTTCAAAACCCGTCCACATGATTCTTATGTGCAGCTAAGTTTGAGAACCAGTGCATTATATGACTTCTAAGATCCTTCCAGATAGCATGTCTTTCCTCAACATCTGCATCTACTAGAATTTTGATTTTCTAAATATTCAGAATTCATGGAAAGCCCTCAAAAAAAGCCCACATTCAACCTTTAGAGAGAAAGTCACTTTGTCATGGTTTGCCCAACAACACCATATTGGTATTTAAAATCTATATAATGGTCTAAACCATTATGGCCCTTCATGCTTTTAAGAGGGTGGAAGGGCTAATGTGGTAACAGAACTATTACGGTATCATTTAATTTATTATTCTAGGGGATTGCTCTGAATGGTACCCCGGAGCTCTGAAAGAAAAATTAAAGTTTTCTAGTCAACTAGTATTAACCAAATTCTCATTTGTTCTGAGGACTGCTAAATTCAAGCTGGAGATAGAGAAGTGAAGACCTTTCACATTTGAGGAACTCATAGTCCAAGGTAGTAATAGTTATAATAGCAATAATAATAACAAAAGCAGCCACAATTTTAAGGTACTTACAGCACATTAGGCAATGTGACTGGTGCTTTTTACAAATTATTTTATCCTCTTACAAGAACCTTGCATTATTTCCTCCATTTTACTGCTGAGGAAAATAAGGCGCAGAGAGGTTAGGTAACTTGCAAAGGTCACACAGCTAAGAATCGATCTGCCATTCCAACCTATGCTATTTCCACCATACCACAACACCTCTAGAAAGAAAAGATTGAGGGAGAAGGTTAACTTCGATGAGGGAGAGTCAGGACTGGGGTGGAGGAAATGCTGTGAATTGCTCATATGAAAGGTGCTATATGAAAATAAATATTACGAGTTAATATGTTAACTAGTTAACTATGTTTTGGGCTCAGTCCTGTGAGGAGACACAACCCTGGAACAGATGAATTCATTATGAAAGGCCAGTTCTTCGCAGCCAGTTCCAGCTTCCTCAAATTAGTCTTACAAAATAAACCCACTGCGCTCCTCTTTGGATTGCACAGCTCAGCAATGTCATTTTTTAGCCAGTATTACATCTTTGGATTTAGGCATATTTTCACTTCTACTGATTGTCTTCAGTAATACAAGACACACACAGGGGAGAGGATGGTGGTGGACACAGCCATACCAGTCACTTTCTCTATGGTGTTCATCATCCAGTGCAGTGTGGACCATCACATTCTGAGGGTGCATACACACACAATTCAAAACGAGTGAAGAAGTGGAGATCAATCTGTGTGTGTGTGTCTTTGGGTATATACCTGTACATAGTTACTCAGAAATCTAAATGTAAATCTAATATTTGAGAAAGCACTGAGCTAAAATAATTCACCCATGAAACCAGATGTAACTTGAAGGATAGTAAACACAGTATGGCCTAAAGCAGGAAAAGGGAAAAAGAAAGAAGCAATGAAGCTTTTCTTAATGAAGCTTTCACAAATCAACATTTTCATGTTGTAGCCAAACAAGTAAATGACCAAAGAACTTTAGGATCTTGAAGAATACTCACAGGTGACACAAAGTGGTTTAGACATCAGATATTTTAAAAAATATTTAAAAAAAAAAACTATGGCATTTACAGAGTGGAAATTTCCTGCACATACATAGAAAAGATGCATAATTGCACAAAGGTATTATGCATATATATATATGTAAATACTTCATATGCAAAATGTATATACGTAAACTGTATGGCTGAATACATGCTTTTTATGAGGATGGGTTGATTCCACAGCAATCTTTTCATGTGGAAAATAACCTCCACTCTGCAAATTATGAGTAAGAAAGATATATCCTGTCATTACAAATAATAACATAGTGATAAGTCATAACACAACCCTGGATGAGATAATGTATGAACTACAGCGTGAATCTAGGTAACGTCTATTCCTAAAAGGGAATCAAGAAGTATTTATGAAACTGGAGCAATGAGATACTGGATTAATAGACTGAAAAGAGATACATGATTTCTTTTTATATTACTTACTATAACATTTTTTGAGAAGATTTGAAAAAATCAAATGAGAATAAAGATGATTGTATCTGAAATAGCTGAAATGCTCAAAACCCAATTTTTAAAATTTGTAGATTGGAATATTTTAACAAGACAAACAGACCTTAAGCTTATTTTTCCCTTCCAAATGCTTATCAAATAAGAAGTGAACGTTTAGAACAGGTCTTCTATGTGAAATCCTTTTTCCATATTACACACACACACACACACACACACACACATACACACACACACTACTCTCTTTCCCCTTAGAATTGCAAAATCTCAACTACTGAACTAAAGATGCGAAGAACTAAAGGATGGATTAAAGCAGCATTTTTACCTTTTTGCTGATCAAACACAGATGGAGTGCTGAAATCCATGGTTGCCTGTCTCATCACTTACCATCAGAATGGCAAAAAGCATCCAGGTTTCTAGAGAGGAAAAAAACACAATCTCACATGTTACAGCCAACACATCAGTCAGATACAGTATCACTCGCCAAGACCTCTGTTTGAGAATTAGATGTGCATTAGAGCTGTAGGTTGTTGTCAAGGCAAATGATGGCAATAGGTAAGTGTTATTCTTGTAATAACTGCCAGAAAAAGAGTTATTTCATATGGCTCCATTCATCAGCTATGCTTGTGGGTAATTATCATACACCTTCCGACCCCCAACAAATAAACAAAAAAGCTCAAATTCTAAAAAACATCATTTGCAGGGGGCCACCTGCCTTGGATCAGAACCAGGAAAACGCTGGAGGTCACGGAGCTTCAGCAGCTGGAATGTTGCTTTAAACCAAAAGAAATCTCAATGGGTGAGTGAGGATTCACAGGGCCAGACGGAGCATGTGCAAAGCTGCCAATGCAGTTGGATTCAGCTGTGTTCTTGGTGGAGGGAGAGCTGCATTTGGGTCATGTGAGCGGAGAGTGCCATCTCAATGGAATAGGACGTAAATAGTGTAGCAGGAAGCTGCTGGCCATGTGCTGTATAGAGTGATTATCGGCTTTACTAGCTCATCTGTAGTCTCCCCCTTCAGCTAGCTTCATTCTCCAAATGACAGGCAGGATGAGGGGAAGCAAGTGGCATTTGAAAGGTTAGATTTCAAGGCTCAGATACCCATGACAATGAAATTAAAACAGTCTGTAATCACAAGGGTGTTCAGTGCAGTATTATCTGTGGTGGAAAAAAACAGAAAATACCAGAATGTACATCACTTGAGCAACAGTTGAATAAAAGATAGTAAATTCATACTCTAGATTAAAAAATGTGAGGTAAATCTATATTCACCTAGTAGGATGTCTCTAATCTATTGTTAAATGAAAAAAAAAGTTATATATCTCATTTGTTCACATTTTTATAAAACCAAAAATCACCCACTGTATATGTAAATATATTTATATATGTTCTAAGGAACACCAAGGAAGATGTAGAAAGATACCCACTAAACTGTTAATATTGGTTATCTCAGGGGATTGCAATTAAAGTAGTAGATTTCTAACTCTATCTACCTTTGTATTTTTAGTCTTATTATAACAAATATCTATTATTTTATATTTGTCATTAAAAATCTGATGTAATAAATTCAAAGCAAACTAACAAAGCTTTATACTCAAGATAATTTGATTTTTGGGTAAATCACACAGCCAAACAGCAGGTGCTCCCCTAAATGCTGTTGAAAATGGTAATATTTTCTTTTTAACTTTGTGTGTGCACGCGGAAACAAAAGTGGAAACCACTTTTCTTCATATATGACCATAATTTGTTTTGATATGGACTGATATAATTAATGACATGTGTTCTTTGATAGGCGACCTTCTTTCTTATCTCTTGCTTCTCATATTTTCTCACTGCCTTATCATTTATTTCCATTAAACACATTGTCTGGCCTCAACCTTTCCCACATCAGCCCCTCCCCCCAAAATACCCTGTGTTCTTTCTATTTAAAACATGAGCAGAACCTACTTCTTATAAATCATTATGCACCATGTGCTCCATAAGTAAATCTCTTAAATTTCCCAGTGCTGTTTTTTCACATTAGCCATGGAAGTCAAGGCAAGAAGGCTCAGTGGATTGGCAAATAAAATGACTCACACTAGCACATACTCAGCAAAGGAGAAATGGCTCAAGCTTGCCCAAATGACTGAGGCAAAAGGATTTGGATTAATTTCCTTTTTATTCATTTGCTCATTGATTCATCAATTTCTACAGAAGGATTACCACATTCCAGTCATTTCTACAGGCTCTGATGATGCAGGTATGAGCAAGGTCTCCACACTCAATGAGCTTAACACTCTTGGGTGCAACTTCTGCTTCTGGCCAAGGTGGAGTCATAGGGACTGGATTTACCTACTGTGTAAACACTAGAAAACTGGGCAAAATATCTGAAACAACAGTTTTCAGATAGCAGGTAGTGATCCCTGGAAGAAGAGAAACAGATGAACTGAGCCTGATGAGTGCCCGGCTGACTGCCTAGAGTTTCCAGGCTGAAGCGCAGGGAGTGTGTAGTGGGCTCAATGGTGGTCCCCCAAAAGATGCATAGACTATCCTAATCCTCAGAACCTGTAAAAGTGACCTTATCTGGAAACGGGGTTTTTGCATATGTAATTAAGTTAAGGATTTTGAGTAGAAATCATCCTAGATTATCTGACTGGGCCCTAAATCCAATGACAAGCGTCCTTAGAAGAGCCAAACAAAGAGATGGGGAGGTCATGTGAACAGAAATCGGAATGATGCAGCCACAAGCCAGGTACACTTGGAGCCACTAGAAACTGCAAAACGCAAGAAATAGATTGTCCCCTGGAGACTTCAGAGGGAGTGCAACACATTCGCTGCTTGATTGATTTTAAACTTCTGGTCTCCGGAAGTGTAGGAGAATAATTTCTGTGTTTTCAGCCAAGTTTGTGCTAATTTGTCACAGCAGCTTCAAGAAATTAACACAGAGGAGGTACTCTCAAAATAAATGCAAAGTCTCTATAATTGTTACATTTCTGTGCCCATTTATAACATTACCAAAAACCAAATTAAAATATAGACAATTTCATGTGGGTAAAAGGGCTGTTTGGGGCTCATTTTGAAGAAAGGCAGTCAGAGTGGAAAGGATATGAGTTTGAGCTTGTTTCTCAGGAGCTGTGTTATTGAAGTAAAGCAAGTTACAGACTTTTCTGAGCCTCAGTGTCGTAATCTGTGGCAAGAAAACTCCACCTCCTAACTTCTTGTGAGAGTTACTATTGTTGAGTCTGCTTACTGGACTTCAAACATAGAGAAATCCTTGCTATCCAACTAAGGCCAACGGTAAGATAACACTTGGTTGTTTTATCAAGTACATTTGGAATAAGGCCCTTATTCAGACATATGGAGTGCCTGTGGTTCATTAACTCTTATCTGTAATGTAGGAGAGGAAGAGAGAAGAGGTCTCTGTGATTGCAAAACCTGGCTGCTGGCTTCCCCTGCAGCTCATCTCCCACCACCTTTCTCAACCCTCACATCCAGCCACACTGCACTCCTTTCTGTTCCACGAACATGCCTCTCCCAAGCTTGCAAAACTTTGCCATTCTGTCCCTCCATTTGGAGTGTCTTTCTCCAGTTCAAATGTCACCATTTCAGAGAGACTTTCCCTGACCTCATTACCTAAAATAGCCCTCCCGTCCTTCACCCCACCAGTCACTTCCTTCTCCGGAATACCACTTAGTGGATTTACAATGAGAAATAGCCCTGTCAGGGAGATTGGGCCACCATGCTTCTCAGACTACCTGTGGCAAAGAACCAAGTTTTAAAATTTCCAAAACATCATGGACTGATATATTACTAAAATACAATAAAATTAGTAATATAAAAATAAAAAGTTTACAAAATGCCAACCCCAATTTTTATTATTAGATTCAGCAGCCATAAAATTATATGTCAATAAAAATAATCGAAACAGGGACCCCTGAGTGGCTCAGTTGGTTAAGTGTCTGCCTTGGCTCAGGTCATGATCCCAGGGTCCTGGGATTGAGCCCTACGGCCTGCTCCCTGCTCAGCAGGGAGTGTGCTTCTCCCTCTGCTGCCTCCCACACTCATGCTGTCTCTCGCTCTCTCTCAAATAAATAAAATCGTAAAAAAATTAATCAAAACAAACAGAATAAAAAAGAATTACAAAAAATGTACACATTGTTCACTGAAAGTACATTTAGTCATTAATACGTTGTGCTGTCCATTATGGTAGCCCCTAGCCATATGTAGCTATATAAATTTAATTAAAATTAGGGGCACCTGGGGGGCTCAGTCGTTAAGCGGCTCAGGGTGTGATTCCGGAGTCCTGGGATTGAGCCCCGCATCAGGCTCCATGCTCCGCTGGGAGCCTGCTTCTACCTCTCCCACTCCCCCTGCTTGTGTTCCCTCTCTCGCTGGCTGGCTCTCTGTCAAATAAATAAATAAATAAAATCTTTAAAAAAAATGAAAATTAAAAATTTATTTCCTTAATTACTATGGCCACTGTGATTGTATTTTGTCATAATTAAAAACTTTTGCTCTTTGAGAAGTTCTTATAAGAAAATGGAAAGACAGGGGCGCCTGGGTGGCTCAGCGGTTGAGCGTCTGCCTTCGGCTCAGGGCATGATCCTGGCGTTATGGGATCGAGCCCCACATCAGGCTCTTCCACTATGAGCCTGCTTCTTCCTCTCCTACTCCCCCTGCTTGTGTTCCCTTCTCTCACTGGCTGTCTCTATCTTTGTCGAATAAATAAATAAAATCTTAAAAAAAAAATGGAAAGACAAACCACAGATAGGGAGAAAATATTTGTAAAATATATTTGATAAAGGACTTGTATCCAGACTACACGGAGAATCCTCAAAACTTAGTAAGAAAAAGCACACAACCCCATTTTAAAAAGGGCAAAAATTTGAACAGACATGTCACCAAAGAAGAGACATAGATGGCAAATAAGTACATGAAAAGATGCTCAGCATTATTAATCATTAGAAAACTGTAAATCAAAATCACAACGAAATACCACCACACACCTATTGGAACAGCTTTAAAAAAAGCTAACAACTCACTGCATGCTGGTAAGGATGGGAGATCTCTGGCAGATTGCAGATGGCCACTGACATCTTGGAATATAGTTCAGTGGTTTCTTAGACAATTAAACATAAATATGGCCCAGTGATCCAACTCCTAGGCATTCAGTGAAGAAAAATTAAAACACCTGTTTTCACAATACATATGAATGTTTATAGCAGCTTTCTTATCACTCAAAACTGGAAACAGTCCAAATGTTCATCAACTCGTGAATGAACAAACTGGGGTCCACATGACGATGGAATACTATCAGGAATAAAAAAGACAGAAGTATTGATACGTGCAACACACAGAGGAATCTTAAGTGCATTACACTGAGGGAAAGAAGCCAGACACAAAAGGCTATACACCACATGGCTCCACTTACAAGGCATTCTTGCAAAAAATACAGAGACAGAAGTCAAAGGAATGCTTTCCAGGGGAGGGAAAGGACTACAAAGTATGCAGAGAGAACTTCAGGAGTGACAAAAATACTCTGTATCTTGATCATGGTGATGGTTACATGCTCTGTATTCACTTGTCAAATTCCTATAACCAAACACCTCAAAAGGGTGCTTATGTAAATCACATCTCAATAAAGCTGAAAGAGTCAACAATACAAGTTTTAGCTCTATAATTTAACTAACAATGTTATCCTAAATTTTAAAGCAAATTTGTTAAAAACTAAATTGGAAATACCAAGTTTTAAAAATAAGCAAGTGCTTATATCAGATTTTTATACACTTTTAGATTATAGTTGACAAACTAACCTTAGAATATCACATATTTAACACTATTCTACGGTGCATGACTTTCCGTGCGAGCTTGACAACACCCAAACAAGTCTACACAATGTTCAAGGAGACAAATCCATCTCCACAGGCTTAGAGGTTGGGGCAATGTCAATTGCTGTAACCAATTCTAAATGGTTACATTTAGAAGTACTCTCAATTTCTGTACTTACCTTGTCTCCAACTGGTGACAAGCAGTTCCTGGAATGGCACTAGCCATGCCCCAGACTTGGCCTAGGGACGATCTAAATCCCCCTTCCCTTGACCCTTCCATAGCGGGCTTCTTCTTATCATAAGGTTTCAGCTCAGAGGCCTTACTGATCTCCATATTCCACCTAAAGCAGCAGCGGCTTCCCTGTCCCATTCCAGTTGCAATTGATACAATGAGCTCATTTTCCCTTCTTATAATTGTCACTCTCCGTAATGAACTTGTACTTCCTCAGGTCTTCATTATCTGTCTCCGTGCAGCTGATCCTGTCAGTCCCCAGACTTTTCAATGTGCTTCAGTTTCAACTTTCAAATGCCCTTATCTGTCTGAGGGTATTTTTCCAGAATTCAGAAGGCCACTCTGCCAGCTCTCAGGGTAGGTCAGAAGTTCCAGGGGCTTACTCACACCCTCCCCCAACCAATGGCAGTCCTCAACCAGTGCCTCTTGGGAGATGGTCTATACCCACCAGCTGCGTTGCCTTTGGGTGTAATGATCCTGAGACGTGCCGTTTTATGCCATTTCCCTAAGTTTCCCTTTCAGGACTAAGCTCCATTGCCACCTGTGTTAACTGGTTTACGAACATGCTTTTTATGGGTTTCTGGTCCCTCCTTGTATGACTTCCCCCCTTTCCTACTAGTATTTTCCTGTACTTTTTAATCAGCTACTTGCGTTAGAATAATTGTCTCGGGGTCTGCTGCTAAGGAAACTGAAATTAAGACCCTTCTCCACTAGAGGGTAAACTTCATAAGGGCAGGGCCCTTGTCTGCTTTGTCCATTCTGTGTCCCTACAGTCTAGCACAGAGTGGGGCACAAAGGAGTTGCCCAATAAATATTTAGTGAATGAAGGACTTCACTGAATACTTTGAGAATAAAGAACATCATTGAGTGACTTTCCCTGCCAAAGCTGATAATGTTACATTAAAACCCAATTAACCATAACTCACTGGGGTAATTCCATATTAAGTACTTTCTGGTAAGAACCTGTGATGAAAATTTCCCACATCAACAAGAAATCATCTGTTTGAGAATTTCAGATTGTAATGATATTCTGATTGTGCTGTAAACCAAAGGTGAACTCACAGAAAAATTTTAGGTAGTTCTACATTTTATTCACGCAAAACCAGAGCTTTCCCTGCAATGAGCACAAGTTAGGGAAATGAGAGCTGTTAACAGGGGCAGCATAGACGGTGCTCAGGACCTTGGGCATCAGGCAGCCTTAAGTTTAAGTCCCCAGTTCAAGCACATTTCTAGTATACTTGTGATACTGAGCAAATCACTTAATCCAGTTACAAATGAAGATAAAAAATACTCATAGTGTTGCTGTCAGCATTGAGACCCAATAATGTATGTAAAATACTATTATGGGAAATTGAGATCCTGTACTGGTTTTAAAGAAATTTATCGAAGTCACTATCTATATTACTAAAAAATGCCTTTAGGTTTGTTTCTGATTATAGAAGAATATGCATAGTCTTTTTTTTCCTGGTTGAGTTAATTAAAACCAGGCCAAAGAAATCAGTTAATAGGTTAATTATTCATAAGACTCATGAGAAAAGTTAATCTCTCAAAATGAACATGGTTATAACTTTAAGTGAACAATTATAGTTCTCTACCACAAACTTGATAAATCCTGTAGTTTCTTGTAACAAATATAAATATTATGAAGTCAAAAGTCCTTGGATCTTTTAAAACAAAACTTTCAATACTTTATCTCTTTCTCCCCTTAGTAAGCAAACTCAAGTTTATAATACCAATATGACATATAAGTCCAGATTAAACTTAAATTTTATGGAAATTGGCACATAATTTTTTTGAGTCTTGTTAACAGCACTTTGCATTCTTAAAGTACTTAGGTAAACAACTTCTTTAAAACTTCGCATGAATTCATGACGTGTCATTTCAATTATAATTTTAATTAATATCGACTTAAATAATTCAAGTTTTTCATAATTATTCCCACAATGCTCATTGTAGATGAATGTTTGTTTTTGTCCCAAATTCATCTGTTCAAACCTAATCCCCAATACGATGGCATGTGGAGGTGGGGGCCTTTGGGACCTTATTAGGTCGTGACAGTGGAGCCATCAGGAATAGGATTAGTGCTCTTATAACACTTTTCTTTGAGACTTTAATGGATCCTTGTAAGTGGTCATTTCAGAGCTCCTAAGTCTGCAGTGTCCAATATGGTAGCTATCAGCTAATACATCTGGTTATTCAGCATTTGAAATGTGACTAGTCTAAACTGAGATGTGCTGGAAGTTTAAAACACATACTGGATTTTGAAGACTTATCTGAAAAATATAATCTAAAATGTGCCTTATTTTAATAATTTTTATATTAATTCTATATTGTGATAATATTTTAGACAGACTGGATGAAATACAATATACCATTAAAATTAATTTTACCTGTTTCTGTTTATCTACTTTTGAATATGCCTACCAGACAAATTACTATTACATATGTGGCTTGCATTTTATTTCTACCGGACACTGCTATTTTATAGGATTCCACGTAATCTTAAGGAAAGGCTGTTTAGCTGACTGGCTTAGCCCTATCACTGATTGCCAGCAGGACTGATGGGGCACAGTTTGAAAGAGGGGTAGAAGAGGAGAGGAAACAGGGCCACACTGAAGAACATGGAGCACTGAAGAGCCCCAAGAAGACATCATCATTCCCATCATTACCATTATCGTTACGTGACACAAGAGTCGTCACCCACCCTTCAAGCATCACCTTCCTATGGTATCAGTCTACAGGCTCCTTTCTATTATGTCCCTGTTTAACTGGGGTTGCTTCTCAGTGAGGTGTGTTTCTCTTTATCGCCCCCCCGATGCTCCTGTCTCACCCTCATCCCCTCCCTCATCCCCTCCCATCCTGCACACCTCTCCCGCCCGATCCTTGATTAGATGCTTCTGTGAACCAGCACAGCTGGGGATGAAGAAGCAGTGGCGGCTCAAGAATACTGTCAATTGTGGAAAAGAACCGTGGACCACAGGATAAGATTCCTAGCTGCTATCCCTGGAGTCAAGAGGTTTCTAAACTACTTCTGAAATCAGTGCATACTGTCCAGAAGCTTATCTGGACCTTTCCTAAGGATAGATAGCCCATACACTTAAGAGTTCCCAGCGTTTTACTCAGAACTATATTCTTGTCTGAAATCCTGGGAGAACTGAAAATCGATGGTCTCTGTCACTTCGGATCTCCAACCATTTATTTATATTCTACCCGCTCATTTCAGGAAGCAGCAATATGAACTTTCTCCCTATAAAATGTGCAGTATACTTTATACATATACATTATTCTTAAAATAATTTTCATGTTGCTTTGATCTTATAACTTGTACCTTTTAACACTCATCTACTTACTCATTCACACAAACAAACACTTAACATTACTATGTGCCAGGGATTCTTAGAGCTTAAACTATATCTACAAAGACTTCTTTGACCATTTAACATTCATTACCCTATCTGGCACTTAATCACAAATTATTGATATTTTGCATGGTGTTTTTTAGAATTGTTATTTGATCATGTTAGACTTACATTCGCAACTAAATTCTAAGTTCCCAGAAGGCCTGAGGCTAATTGATAGGTCTTTCATCTGTCACAGTGCCAAGAGTGCTATGCTCACAGTAGCCAGTAATAGATACTGGTTTGTTAAATACCCAATGCTAAATGCTCAAATGGGCAAATCCAACTTTTGGCAAAATGATGAATTGGGTGATGAGGCCTTCTGACTCCACAGTGAGTGCCCCTCTTCTCCCCTTCCCAGTCTGCCCAGTCCCATTCCTACTTAGTGCAGACACCCCTATTTCTTTTTTTTTTTTTTTTAAGATTGTATTTATTTATTCGACAGTGACAGAGACAGCCAGCGAGAGAGGGAACACAAGCAGGGGGAGTGGGAGAGGAAGAAGCAGGCTCATAGCGGAGGAGCCTGATGTGGGGCTCAATCCCATAACGTCGGGATCATGCCCTGAGCCAAAGGCAGACGCTTAACCACTGTGCCACCCAAGCCCCCCAGACACTCCTATTTCTGACTTTGCCCTATGTTTTCCTTTTAGTTTCCAGGCTACTGTCACCTTTTTTTTTTTTTTTTTAAGATTTTTATTTATTCATTTGAGAGAAACAGGAGAGCACAAGCGGGGGAAAGGGCAGAGAGAAGGGGAGAAGCAGAATCTCCTGCTGAGCCCCACGCAGGGCCAACACGGGGCTGAGATCATGATCTGAGCCGAAATCAAGGAGCAGACGCTTAATTCACTGAGTCACCCAGGTGCCCCAGGCTACCATAACCTTTTACCTTCATGCACATCATGTGAACTTGGTGAGTATTTACCAGGCATTTCTAGCATGCTGAGATTAATCTGTAGCAGTGGCTTTATTCATTCATCCATCCTATGATAAATATTTAATGAACACTAATTATGTACCAGGCAACGGTGCTGGTGCTGGGGGCATGGTGGTAACCAAAACAGACATGAGGTCCCCATTCATAAGAGGCTTTCAGTTTAGGGTTGATTTACCAGGCTACCTTTTGTGGCCTCCTGGCACCTCAGAGTCCTGCTATTCTTGATCACTAGAAGCCTGAAGAAATATCTCTGAATGACCACCTTCTGTAAGGACACAGTAATCCTCCCCATACCTGGGTAGACAGAAAGTTCTTCCTTCTATCCTTCTACTGAATAATAGACTGCTCTTCCTTCTATCCTTGTGTTGAATAATGCTGCTCTTCAGGCCTCTAGAAGGCACGTTTGCTAACCCTACCTTGGCCAGATGAAAAACGCTAAGGGAATTTTCACCCTGCTATGTCAGTGGCTGTATTTAGCGCAGTACTTGCTGATGACCCCTAATACCCATAGATGTCCACAGATTAGAATAATTTTGGCCTTTATTTTAAAATCCCAAATAGATCTTTTTAAAAATTTTTTTTCTCTGAACTGCATTTGTTTCATTTCTAGATTTCCACCTCAGCTGGAAACCATGGGGATTTACCTTCAATTGTATCTGGGTTGTGGCCATTTCCTCAGCAACCTGATGGTTTGGGAAAATACAGAAAACAAAACATAATAGAAACCCAACCCATGATGCTTTTTTAAATGTCTGTGCGGATGGCGAATTTACTGAACATCTCAAAAGTGTTTTTAAAAGTTCTAACTTTGGCTACATATCCTTTCCTTCTATTTTTCAACTCATGAATGATTGGCCACATTCAAATGAAGTCCTGTGGTTTGAATTAAGTTAGGATGTCAGAGAGGTCTGGCTCCAGCAAGCTTACTCCTCCCCACCACTTCCTGACAGACTGTCAAGTGTTTAGAAGTTATTTTTCTTTGCATTAATTTTTCTGAGAGGAAATCCTTGTGAGGAATCTAGTTGAACTTGGCTCTCCAAAGTTTCTTGTAGAATTAGAAAAACAAAATTTGAGGTTACTAGGCAGGTTAATGGAAGAGAAGCCTGTGGCTGTTTGCTCAGAATAGTTGCTAATGAGGCCAACTCTCACTCTGTAGAGTTGCTCTGTTTGTGACCACAGACTGTACCCCTAACAACCGCAAAGGGGATGGAATATGATAGAGTGTCTTGTATCAGTGCCAGTCACTGCCAACTGCAAAAAAACAACATACAACATGACACATTCTTGGTACATGAGAGCCCCAGTATGACTGCTGTAGGCTAAAGTGATGCTTCTTAAATTTTAATGGGCATAAATATCACCTGGGGATCATCTTATGGTGCAGATTCTGACTTAGTAGATCTGAGCAAGAAGGAGTCTGGATTTTTACCAAGTTCCCAGATGCTGCTGCTAGTTGGCCCATTCTTAGCAAGGGGCTAGAAAATATTTCAAACTAAGTAAAATATACACTTAGTGGGCTTTTTCACCAAGCTTCTCTACTGGACAGTAAAGACCTAGAAATATTAACTAAGCCCCCAAGGGGCCACAGAAAATGCATCTGTAATAGAAGTGAGACAGAGGTGGGAATTGGAATATCTGTGGCTGTTTTTAGGTTAAAGGAGTAGTACAGGCCTATAGCTAGATGTTATTAGGATCACAGAGCCTGAGCTTCCTTCAGAGTTCTGTTCCCATTCTAGTTCTGTGCATTTGGGCAAACTATATTTCTCCCAATATGTACACTGGAGATAATAGTGGTCCTCACCTTAAAAGGCTGTTGGATGAAATGGGATAACAAAACAGTGGTATACTGAAGTCAGCACCTACTGGCTCTCCAGAACTAACTGTGAAGTATTGAGGAATTTTATGAGGTGCTTTCGTAGCCTGAAATTAGCAATGGTGGGAATACTTACACCAGGGAAATTGGCAAATGCTACTTGTAAGGGCTATTTTTTGTTTTTTTGAGAGCTAATTTACCAGCATACCACTCTGTGTAAATTACCTAGTGCCTAAAGAGCTTGATAAATATGAATACTATCTTACCTACCTTACTGAATTCTTCCAGCACTTGTGGTTTGAAACACATCCTTTAGCACTGGATATTTTATACCAGTTTCCTTTTCAATACTTCTATAATTGGGTTATTCACAAGAGTGGGTCTTTAGAAACTGGATGCTACAGAGGTATGACCATATTCTGCCATATCCCATGACTGATCAGTGCCTTGCTTTTTGAGGTCTCCAAGGAAACTACTGAGCACAGTTTCAGAATTTTTGGAGTTCATTGCTCTAAGAGTTTTGATTCCTTTCACAGGAAAAATCAGAGTTCAAGCTGTAGGATCTCAGGGTAGATCCCAAGATATTAATGTCTCTTCAAAGTCCGTCCCATGAAAATCAGAACATGGAGAAAGAGAATATATACGAGTGCTGTAAAATAGATCTGTGTCCCAGTCACAAGTTTTCACACATTTGTCAAAATAATTGTAGCTGGTAGATTAATTGCGAAATGGCACCTGCCACAGCAAGTAGGGAGGTCCCTGTGTATTTGTGCCAACAACATAGATCTGAACATGAGATCTTAAGGATAAGCCTAGCCATCTACTGTGAATGCCCTCAGCTCTTCTCTGATGTTCCTCCAAATTCCCCTGTTCCTTCCCCCAGCTCCTCTTCAGTCCCTTCTGCTGCAAAGAAAGAAGTGTCTTTTCTCCTTGAGAATGCTAGACCACCACTAGTGTATCTCATTCTACATAAAAACTTTCCCTAGAGAGGCAGATTTGCACAACCAGTAAGAGCTTGACTGAAGCATGACTGGCTAGGCTAGTCCCCATCTTGAAACTCGATACCATTTAAGCTATGCCTTACTTTCCTCATTTGTAAAGTCAGAATCATATTAGTGACTTCCCGTAAGATTTTTGAGTGAATTAAATTGATTTAAATATGTCAAGCTCTTAAAGCAATGTGTTATACATAGTAATTCTTATATACATTTACTATTATTTCCAACAATTATTTCATCTCTTTTGCAACTTCATCCTTTTCCCCCAGGATCCTTTCCCTTAGCCTACATGTAGGCTCACATCTTCCAATCCTCAAAAAACTGAAACAATATAAAACAAAACTGTGATGTTTCTTCAAACAGGTTTACTTTTCCTTTCCCAACATGCTTTTGGGGGAGGAAAAAAAAAAAAGCCTACATTTGCTCTTTTCTTCCTGACCACCCAGTCTTCCTTGGTCTGTTTAAATTTCAGTCCTATAGCTGCTCAGCACAGGCCTTACTGTGCAGATAATCTGTTGACTGGACACCAGTTTTGATGAAATGGCTAGGATTCACTTCACCTACGGCTGCACTTATGGCTCGTGGACTTGTCAGTAATGTCTGCTATGCATAACAGACAGGCTCAAATAATATTTCCCACATGTCTCAGGGCTTCTACCCCTAAGAATCCAGGATTACTTTGGGGGGTAGAGGCGGGCCTTTGGCAGTGTAGCCTGGGCAATGTGGTATGGTGGAATGAAGGGTGGACTTTTTTATCACAAGACCGGGGCTCAAGTTCTCTTCTATTCTACACATTGTAGATCATTATAGATGCTTCACCAATACTTGTTCAAGTACACAGAACTATTTCCCAGCAAACCACTCAGGGCTCTTGCCTTCTTATTTTTATGCTAATGGATCAGTTATCCAGGTTGGTTCTGACTTTGACAGAGCCTGAACGATGTTGTGTGTGTGAGCCTGTAAGTCAGGCTTCTATGCACAAAAGTGAGTAAACCCAGGGGCTTTGGAAGGATTTTGTCTCTGAAGGAAGATTAAGGCAGGAAGATGAAATTGGTCACAGGACCCAGATCTGACCCTTTAAATAAAGAAATGGGGCTCAGATGAAATCCTCTCCTGCTTGAAGCCAGTCTGGTTTTCCTCTGGTATCGTCTATAATGTATATTATCTCTTTCTAGCTCTGCCTCTAATCTCTTTTTCTTCTCAGGAGACTCTTAACCCCTGAACTCCTCCTGTCACATGTCCTGAAAAAAATTCTGAATGTTCAGAGAATCATAAAATACATTAGAGCAAAAAATTATCTTAATCATCCTCATTTTACAAACAGACTCAGAGAGTTGATAACTAAACCAATAATCATCAGAGAAAATAATTTTCTTTCATTTTAGGAAGAAAAATAAGGAAGTTTGGATTATTGCTCAGCTGGTTGAGGCGACACTCCCATTGCATGAATACAGCATCAACAATTTAATGACATCAAGGGCTTGGGGGTTTCCTTTACACGTTGTCCAAAAGGATGTTTTCACATGAGCTCCTGCCAGATAACAGTTTTGAAATGCTGAGTTGACATCCAACAATCCCTTTTCGGATTTCACAAGCTTTTTGTGAAACACAATTAAAAATACATCTGTTTTCTTCTCCACTGAAAGTGCTATTGGAGTAAACAGATTGATATTAAGCTTACAAAGCAGAGAATTAAAATTTTGGCCAAACCATTATGTATTGTATTGGTCTAAATTATGCTTAACAACTGGCTTGGTAGGCTTTGGGTCTCTAAAGTAACCATCTTTTTGGGATCATAGAGACCTAGGCTGCCTGTTTCTGGGTAAAACCATGCTTGAGTCCTTCTTTGGCCTACTTTGTCCTATTTGTCAGTGAGAGATGTGCTGTGGAAGTTATACATGTAGCAATATATCAGCCTTTAGGCAACTTTCGCTTGGTGGAACATTTCATCTGTTTGCAGGATTTCAGCTTCCAGAGCTTATATTCTGACATTTCCCCTTCTTTCCCTCAGGGAAGCAAATTCTGCTGAAATCCAAATTGAGAAATAGAAGGAAAAAAGAGATCTTAATTTGCAGCATGAGATTTTAGGCATGATGAGGCTTAAGGAAACAATACAATTTTTAAGAGCTAAATCTGAATGAATCTCTAAATCTTCAATCAGACAACAGGCTTAAACCTTCCTTCATCCAGTTGAGCAAACAAACTGAAATTCTATGGGCATAGGAATATAGCTGTCATTTGATTATATATTCTCTTTGTTATAACTTAAGATACAAAGAACATACAGGGAGAGGCTTTAGCTATTTGCCTGATAGACTGAGATGTGAGAAGAGTGATTTTCATTATCAGGCAACTACTAATTGATGGGAATAAAAGGTGGCTATGATGATCTCTGAATCCCTCACTGGCAACAATAGATTCCACAAGAGGAAATCAGCCTGTTTAAGTGCTATTTGTGTAATTCTGTTTGCATGGAAGCGTACTCCTGTGTATTAAATTCTATGCTTACCATGCACGAATAGATATCCAAATCAGAATTCTTAAGTTTTTCTGAGTGAAAAACAAATATCTGAGTTAGAATAATGCATTACAGAAGATCATTCAATGACTGCTGACCAAGAAATATGTACTGGATACTCATTGAGTTCCTGGCCTGATGTCTGGTGCCATTATTCACTATCCCCAACATGCTTCATAAATGAGCTGCCTATTCTCAGGTAATTCCTCCCAATTCTCACCTAAACTCCTAATCATCAGAAAGGAGAAGTATTTTTTTTTTAAGATTTTATTTATTTATTTATTTGACACAGAGAGAAAGCCAGTGAAAGAGGGAACACAAGCAGGGGGAATGGGAGAGGAAGAAGCAGGCTCCCAGTGGAGCGGGGAGCCCTATGCAGGGCTCGATCCCAGGACCTTGGATCACGCCCTGAGCCAAAAGCAGCAGCTTAAGGACTAAGCCACCCAGGTGCCCCCAAGGAGAAGTATTTTTTAGTCCAATTTTCTCTGCATGGATAAGTATAAACTAAGTATACATTTTGTCCCTTCTGCTGGCTCATGAGTATCCCATTATGACGCCTCTAGACCACTTTCCAGCACAAGTCCTGTGTGTTCAAAACCTTTCCCGCCCTTCAGTCAGTTATACTTCCTCTTCAAGGCCAGCGTCTGTGAGGCAGGCACCAGTGGTTAGCTCTTCTAAGACCCAGCTCTACAGTTAGAACATAATCACCCTCTCAAATAAGCAGGTTTCTTCAGATATCCTGACATCAAGAGGACACCCTGATTTTACAGAAGAGAAAACCAAGGCCACAGAGGTGTGTTGACCCAGGCCAGTGCTTTCTCCACTGCTCCAAGCTGACTCTTGCTCTGTGGGTGGAAATCAACATTGCTTAACTCTCACAGGTGCCTTCTAGGGATGATCTCCTAGCCAAGGACCCACAACTTTGAGAATTGGGCAATGCGAGGGACAGAATAATTTATCACATTTTTCAATGCAAAGTATGTCTATGACTAGGTGTGAGTCAGCCCTATCAGCCCTGATTGCCTCATTGGGCCCCAAAATTTGAATTTGTTCTGAAGGAGCTAACCTGACCCTTTGACTCTCTCCCCACCTTTTCAATTCCCTTTTACTCCGATGATCCTTAGTTGCTATCTGGCCACAGTACTTCACACAAAGCTTTCATGGATAATAATATGTTCATAATTAATAGATAATTTGCATGAAGAGTTTACTATGGGGAAGATGCTATGCCAGGCTCTTTATGTATATTTTTTTCATTTAATTCTCACAGGAGCCCCATGAGATAGGTAGTAGTAATAGCTTCACTTGAAGATGAGAAAATTCAGGTTTGGAGAGGTTAAGTCATTTGCCCAAAGTCCAAGAGCTAGATTTTGAATTGAGGTAGTCTAACTTCAGGTCTAAGCACTGACTCATACTATTAATAAACCAATGAAAACACTTTGAGCATTGACTATATGCAAGCCATTTGGCAGGGCTCTATGAAGGATGGGGCTTCTAGACTAGACGAGGTGTCTGGACATCTGATTACATGTTCAGCAACACCTATGTGATAATGCGTAAGAAGTAATAAGTCAATAATAAGCTAGGGTGGGAGCTTAATCTTTTTTTCTGTGTGTGTCAGGGACCTCTTTAGCAGTCCGGTAAAACCTATGGACTCCTTATCAGGATAAATGCATAAAATAAAAAGCACAGAACTGCAAAGGAAAGCAATTACATGGCAACATAGTACAAAAAGTTTTTAAATGTTGTCATATAGTGGTAGATAAGCTTCTATATTAACACATCATAAACATCACCATTTTGAGAACCAGTGACATGGAGAGGAAGAGCAGTGGGTAGTGAGGGGCCAGAGCTATAGGGAACCAAGTGGATGTAGGGCCCAAATTGCTACTCCTATCTCTACATTTCACCCAACCCTACGCTTCATTCCCTGAGATTGTAAACTGTATGTATTTTCATTGTGCTGTGCATGTCCACATACTAGTTTTTCTCATTGCTCTGTAATAAGTAGATTTCTCATGGCTCACGAAATAGACACATTTTTGCACTGTTATTATATCTATTGATACTAAAGTCCCACATCTCAGAGAGGGATTTTAAAAGATCCTGCACCCACGTTTCTCTGATGTTTCTTCATCAAAAAGCAATTTTAAAACCACAGTTTTAAATATCAAGAAATGAATTTGGATAGAGTTCAGTAATTGCAAACAGTCACGTTTAATTCCAAGAGTGAGGTTTCTGTTACAGGTTTTCACTTATTGCACTAGACTGGCAAAAGTTTCTTATGTAATTACAATGGGGAATTAAAATTCATTTCACTGCAACATGAAAACCTTTAAGAGAAACCTCATTCTTTGAATTAAATAGGCTGTTTACAATTATTAACACTTATTTTAATTCACTTTCTGGTATTCAGAGCTGCGGTTTTGCAATTGTTTTTTTCAAGGAGAAACGCTGGTACTTCTGGACTATGAGCAACATATGGTATCAAGATGTGGTTTTAATTTGCATTCCCTCATGAGTAATGATGCCGAGCACCTTTTCATTTGCTATTTGACCATTTTGATATTCTCTTTGCAAAGTGGCTGCTCAGGATTCTTGTCCAATTTTAAAACTGTGCTGTCTATTGTTTTCTTATGGATTTACAGAATGTTTAAAAAGATATTCTTTTTTTTTTTTTTAAAGATTTTATTTATTTATTTGACAGAGACAGCCAGTGAGAGAGGGAACACAGGCAGGGGGAGTGGGAGAGGAAGAAGCAGGCTCCTAGCGGAGGAGCCTGATGTGGGGCTCAATCCCAGAATGCTGGGATCACACCCTGAGCCGAAGGCAGACGCTAAACGACTGCGCCACCCAGGCGCCCCAAAAAGATATTCTTGATATAAATCCTTTGTTGGATGTCTGTGTGTGTGCATTTGTGTGTGTGCATGCCAATCTAGGATTTGGTTTTCCATTTTCTTAATGGTGTCTTTTATTGAATGGAATTTCTTAATTTAATAAAATCCAATTTATTAGTATTGCATGTGTCCTATTTAAGAAACTGTGGCCTCCCCTGGGGTCCTGAAGACATTTCTTGTGTTTTCTTCTACAAGTTTGGTTGTTTCACTTTTCAACTTTAGGTATATGATCCATCTTGGATGAACTTTTGTGTATGGTTTGAGGTGAGGGCCAAGCTTCTTTTTTTTTTCCATTTGAGCCAGCGTTATTTATTGAAAAACCATCTGTCCTTCTTTCACTGAATTGCTGTGGTGTCGTTGTCATGAAGGAAGTGACTGATCATATGGGTGTAGATCTGTTAAACTCTATTTTATTCCACTGTCTACTGTCTATTCTTATATTAACACCACACTGTTTTAATTACTCTAGCTTTGATATCTGGTTCTGTTTTTCTCCTTCAAGATTGCCTCAGTTCTTTTAGATCTTTTGTATTTCCATGTATGTATTACAAGTAGCTTGTCAATTTCCACTGATTAAAAAAAGCTGCTAAGATTTTTATTGGGACTGTACTGACTGTAGAGATAAATATGGAGAGAATTGATATATTAACCATGTTACATCCTTGAATCCCATGTTCATGTTATCTTCCTGCATTTATTTAGGTCTTTTACTTCTCTCAGTACTTCTTTGTAGCTTTAAGTGTAGGAGTATTGTATATCCTTCATTAGATCTATTCTATAATTGATGTTTTTGGTGCTTTTAAAATTTTATTATCTAATTGTTTGTTTCTTTTTAAAAATAGGTTAATTTCTCTGTTGAAATTCTCCAACTTTTCTTCTGGCTACCATTTCCTACATTTTCTTGAACATATTAATCATGATTATTTTAAACTACCTGTGGGCTGTCAATATCTGAATTGCCTATAAATATTTTTCTATTATCCATATTTTTAATTGGATTTTGGTAATTTGATCCCCTTTATTTTATTTTATTTTTTATATTTTCACAGGCATCATCATTTTTGGTTAAATCCCAGATGTCATCAATGAAAAATTATAAAGACTTGAGATGATGTTATCCTCTTCCAAGGTTAAGTTTTCTTCTGATAGGCAGATAGTCAAGATTTGGAGAAAGCTTGATTTTAGCTTGTTGGGGCTAGTCCATTTCAGTTTTTTCCTATTCCTCTGGATTGGTGCTTATTCCTACAGCATGCCTCTTATTCTTAGGGCCTGACTCTTCTGAGGTTTCAATTCAAAGCCTGGGATTTGTACCAAGCTATCTCACTTTAGTAAGGCTTTAATTATGACTTCTGCCTCCCTAGTACTACTGACCTCTCTGATTTCAGAGGGAATGTATATGCAGAATTTCAGTGTCTTTCTCTGCTCATTTCCCTCCTCTAGGACTTGGTTCCCCAAGTAGCAAACTCCAAGCTACTCCAAACTCTGACTTCTGCCTCTTCAATCCAACGAGACTATTGTTGTATGCCCCCGTTCTACAATTTGCAAATGTCTATAGGACAATATCTGGGAAGAATGTGAAACTCATGTCATGGGCTTTCCTTCAGATCTCGTCTGTATTTGTTGTCTCTAGTGCCTTCAGAAAATTGCTTTGGCTATTGTGTGCAATATTTAGGTTGTTTTTGAAGACGGTGTTAGTACGATGCCAGCTAGGGCTGTGTAAAGCAGAAATATGTTTCCGGGAAAACAAAACAAACCTTGTGCTAAGTCCTTTTCTCAGATGCTATCACCTCATCAAAGATCAGAGGTCAGGGTAGCATGTAGGAAGAAACAAGAAAAGATCAATTATTATTCATTCAGAATGAACTGTGCTGGAAAATGGAGCTTAGACAATGCACAGATGGCTTCCTAACCTTCGAAAACATGTTGAAAATTAAATTTAAAGGATTAACCCTGATAATGAATCAAAACTCATGCTGCTTCCTACTCATTTTCAAAGGAAAAAAGATGACACCATATATGGCTCCACAACTTTCCTCTGAAAATTGTTTTTAAAAATAAGTTGTCATGTTTTTATTTCTTAGTTGGGTATACCCACAGTGTTCAACACTGGTCAAAAGTAAAAGCATCTGTAACCATAACTGTCCTAAAACTTTATGATAAAAGTAATTTAGGGCAGCCAACTCTTAAGAATTCATGGTAAGAAAGTTTTATAAGCAATGTAGGGAGGATGAATCAGAGAGGAAAGGAGCAGATAAGAAATTCTTTTCTTTTAATTTTTAAAAAGATTTTATTTACTTGTTTGAGAGTGAGCGAGAGAGAGCAGGAGTGGTGGGGAGGGGCAGAGGGAGAGGGAGAAGAAGACCCCCCATTGAGCAGGGAGCTACATGTGGGGCTCGATGCAGGGCTCGATGCGGGGCTCGATCCCAGGACCCCAAGATCATGACCTGAGCTTAACTGACTGAGCCACCCATGCACCCCAAGAGTAGACAGGAAATTCTTAAGGAGGTAGGTTTCTCAGATCTGGAGGAGCACTGGTACAAAGAATAGGAATGGCTATGAGAGTCATCCCAGGAATGATCCAATTCAGTTTTCTGTATCATCCCCTCTTCTATCAGTGACTCTTCAGAGGCACCAGGGTCCTGATGCTGCTCAGGGTTCCCACTCCTAGCTCCTAGGCCTGTCCGGAGGACCTGAACTGGGGGTGAGGGCGGGGTAGGAGAGTGGGGGAAATTAAGAGGTTGATCGGCTACTTGCTAGATGTGTGAACTTCACCAAGTTATTTCATCAATCTCTTAAGAAGTGTTTTATTGCAAGTAATAGGAAACTAAGCCCAGAGGAATAACACACTATCTCATATATTAAGAAGTCTAGAACAGAACTTCTGTAGGATTGGTTGATACAATGGCTTGATAACATCACAAAGAACCCAGGTTCTGTTTATCTTTCTACTCTGCCATCTTATGTATTGGTATTGTCTTTAGCTCTTTGGTTCCCTGAGTTACATCCAGACACAATATCTGAAGGAAAAAATGGAAATTTTCCTTCCTATGTATCTCTTTTTATTAGCTAGTAATGCTTTCCCAGTATCGCCCCAGCACACCTCATTTCATGATTTGTTGAACATAACATAGGTCCCTTGCTCCTGCCTAAGCCAATCTCCAGATTCTGACCTCCAGAATCTATATATAAGCCAAAGCCACCTGGGGAGAGATGGGCATTTGAATAAAAGTGAACTTTGCCCACAAGGAAGGAGGGTATTAGGTAGATAACCACTGGTGTCTCCTGTACTTGAATTTGCTGAGCCTTATTTTCTTTATCTGCAACATGAAGAAATAATAGTATTTGGCTTTTAGAATTGTTAAAAGGCTTAAATGCAAGAATCCATGGGTTATTCCTCCAAAAATTCCCACTAGACTTGAATTCCTATATAACTTCTGAAACTGTGCCCCATAGGGTTAAGGAGGTTGAGACTAACAGCAAATTTAAAGCTTGTTTTTCAGAGACTTGTTTCTCCCTAATCAGTTATTGTTTCTTTTAGACCTCACTAACAAATCCACTAGCTGTCTCCACAGAGGCCTGGACTGACACAAATGAAGGTCACTGATGATTCTAGCCTATGAACAAGCTAGACTATGCATTCTTTCTCAGAGATAAGGAGCTCTAGACCCCATCCAGTTTATAACAACTTTTGGAGCATGTGCACAGCCTTCTCCTTGTCTTACAGGTCATCTTCTGAGGTCAGGGGCCAAATTTTGGCTCATTTTAATGTTAAATCTCCACCCCAAAATGAACATGGGATGTCACATATATGTTTGCTCAATGGAGATGCTCTATACTTCCTCATGAATAGTATTACATTTTCCCACCTTTTTCTTCAATATGTCAATAGTCCCAACTGCTATGATTGTCAAACTTGTTCTAATCCCAGTCGGGGGAGGTAGAGTTGAGGCTTGCCCTTCCATCTCCTCATCTGGCTGTCTCTCAAATAAACATTTCCTTGCTGCATACTCGCTAAGTGATCGGCTTTGTTGCATGTCAGGTGTATGAATTTGGGTGTGGTTACATTTCTGCTCTATTGATAATACCTCTTAGCTACCATTTATTTTTGCCTTGGTGTCATATGCTACAATAGGTGCACCCTCTCTCTCTCTCTCTATATATATATATGTATTTTTTCTAATCCATTCACCAAAAATGTATTCATGCATTCTCTTCATTCATTCATTCATTCATTCATTCAACACATATTTGATTGCCAGGAATGTCATCTTACAGACAATGCAACAGGTTTAGAGAGGCTGACTTGTATCTTTTTTTAAAGATTTTATTTATTTATTTGACAGAGAGAGAGACAGCCAGCAAGAGAGGGAACACAAGCAGGGGGAGTGGGAGAGGAAGAAGCAGGCTCCCAGTGGAGGAGCCTGATGTGGGGCTCGATCCCAGGACCCCAGGATCACGCCCTGAGCTGAAGGCAGATGCTTAACGACTGAGCCACCCAGGCGCCCCAGACTTGTATCTTTAAAATGACATAGTAAGTGAGTGGCCAAGTTAGATNGGGGCTCGATCCCAGGACCCCAGGATCACGCCCTGAGCTGAAGGCAGATGCTTAACGACTGAGCCACCCAGGCGCCCCAGACTTGTATCTTTAAAATGACATAGTAAGTGAGTGGCCAAGTTAGATACCTGCTTAGGCGGGATCAAGGGACCTATGTATGTTCAACAAATCAAGAAATGAGGTGTGCTGCAGGGATACTGGGAAAGCATTACTAAGCTAATAAAAAGAGATACATAGGAAGGAAAATTTGGTTCTGACTCGACATCTTACACAACCTTTATGACTTCCTTTCCCAAAAGCCTCCTCAGGGTCCCACTTCACCAAGCTTAACCTATTAAAAGGGGTGGCTGGGAGCAACTATGGGGTGTCAACTCACACTCTGAGGTCCAAAGAAGAGAACATTCTTACTAGATTGCCACACGAGCCGCTTCCCTGGAACTTTGGGGTTAGTTCTGATTGGCTCCAGCAGATGGCAGGTTGGTAACAGTCAGCACTTGCCTCCTCTCCTTAAAAAGAAGCAACTGAAGTGGTGAGAATGACTTTCTTGGCAAACTGTACAAATCAAATTCATCACTTTTTGCTCCCGCTCTGTAGGAAGGGCAGCTGGCCCTCTTCAGCTATTCCCGGGCAGGAAGTGAGAGATGAAATACACTGCATCTGAATTAACCTTTTTACTTTTAAAAAGTGCCCTCATTTTTATATACACATTTGTCCCAGTTAGAAATGTTGAGATGCTTAGAACAGACTTTCTCACCTATTGTTATCAATTGTATTGCTTTATTCAATCTAATGCTGTGAGCTCCCTAAAGCAGCAGGTACAGTGACTTATTTCTGGACACCCGACATCAGGCACACGGTGTATTCTGACTGCTTAGCAGTATTTGCAGAGTGCATTCATGAATGTCCTGGAGTTGGATGATCTGGATTTGAGCTTTGTCTCAGTTATTTCCTATCTGGGAGGTTCTTAGTAAGTCATATGCTCTCTGAGCCTCAGTTTCCCAGTAACATGGTGATGATGATGATGGTGATAATTCCTAAGCCCACTTGTGACAGGGAGCCTGCTTCTCCCCTCTGTCGCTCCCCCTCCTTGTGCACAAGCGCTCTCTCTCTGACAAATACATAAATAAAATCTTAAAAAAAAAATAAAGTACTTATCAGAGATAGCTTTTGTTTTTTAGGTGAATGTGTGAAAGTTGTAAAATATACTAGTAGTAGATAATTCCTGATAGGGATTAGAATATAAAGTGCCTGGGGAAGAATTTAGCCAGGTCCCATTGGGGACATCTCATCTCCGGTTGTTATTTCCTGCCCACTGCTCAAGGACTTATCTGCATCACCTCACATGGAGAATCACTGAAGTCATCTACTTATTATCTGTCTTGGCTCCAATTCTACCTTTTTCAACCCCAGTTTCTAGAGGTCTTATTTCAGGAAGTCCTTCCATTACCTGATTTCAATCTGCTTTTCCCAAGTGACCATCTGCCACTCACTTACGTACATGCACAAAGCATCTACAGCAGGCAGCGGGTTTACTCCTGGAAGCCCAACTGCCTTGAGCACTTTCAGTTCTCTGCCTGTGTATACTCTCACTCCCTCTCCTCCACGTTATCCACCAAACCACACTCATTAGTCTTGCCAACACTTCCTTTGAGAAGGCCTCCTCTAGCCCACACCAGTCTCCTACATTAGAACTCCCATTTGCTCTCACGATGCAGTATGGAACACCGGGTATCTAAGGACATGGTCTTGGGGGTCAGACAGCCTGGAATCAAATCCTGGAGAGTTATTTAAACTTTGTGTGCCTTGGTTACTTTATCCTTAAAATGAAAATAATAATAGTACCTACCTCATAAAGATGGTTTTGAGGATTTAATGAGAAAATGTAAATAAAGCATTTAGCATAGTGATTGGAAAAGAGTAAGCACTCCACACACAGTAGTTAGTATTATTACCATCATTATCATTAAATGGATTACTTGATACTTCTTTGGCACATTTTTGGACCACGCCACCTCTTCTTGGTAGGGCAGTCAGCCTCTTGTATTCAAGGACCATATTTTATGTTTCTTTGTAGCCCTTGCATTGCCTTGCACGCTCCCTGAACATGATAGGTATACCACAGCTTTTTATTGCTAAGTCTTACCCAGTGTTAAGAACTAAAACTGACCCCACAAGTTAATTTTTAGCAAAGTCACCTAGACACTGGTTGATGATGCCATTGCAACGTGCCAGGAAACTTCATAAAGCTTTCTGATCATCAGACACTGGCCATTCAAAACTCACAGAGTAGTATGTATGACTATAATATACATTTTATTAAGTCAAAGAGATAACTTTTATACAATTTGGGGATTATCTACAGGATAGGAAGAAACAGAACAGGAAAAAACGTGACAGGTGACAAAATAATATCCATATAAAGTTTATCAACCATAGAGCTTGAGTCGGTCCCTGATCTCCTGAGTATCTCTGCTCCCCACACCCCAGCCCCATGTTTTGTGATGATGATGATGGACAACAGCCCAGATCCAGGATTTTGCTGCTTTCTCCTTTCGTTTTTCCAATTCTCAAAGGAAGAGCTAACCTGCTTTCTCTCACCTTGCCACCTTGGTGGATGTGGTTGCAAAGCTCTTCTCAGTCCCAAATCAAGATTATTTTACCTGTGGTCACAGGAGATGTAGCTCTATTTCTCAAGCCTTTTATGTGTGTGCTGGGAAACCCTCAGGTGAAATGTCACTTCTCTGGAGAGGTAGGGGATCTTTTACCACTTTGGAATAGCCTAATCTCACACTCCTGTAAGCCTTACCCCTGGGGCCCTCTGCTGGCCATGAGAAACAAGACAGAAAGCAGTTCTTCAGGATAAGAAGCCCTGAAATTTGTCATTGAAAGTAATACACAGACAGACAAGAATACTGCCATTCAGCAGGGACCGTCACTCTTGGGTGATGATACAAAACAGTGAGAGAAGACGAAGCTAGAAATAAATAACACAAATCTCCTTCTAGAAAGGGGATTAACAACTGGATTCAGGCCTCAGTTCAAAAATCAAAATTAATTTTTCTAATGTTTTTTTATTATATTATGTTAGTCACCATACAGTACATCCCTGGTTTCTGATGTAAAGTTCAATGATTCA
>NC_048220.1:36357691-36359148 GCF_002007445.2 Ailuropoda melanoleuca
AGAAAAAAAAAAAAAAAAAAAAAAAAAATCCTACCGGGAATACCTGCCACGTACAATTGTTTTCTTATTAGCGCAGGGTCAGCAGTCAGTAGAGATTGCTAAATTGGTTTGAGCAAACCCCCCGGAAAGTATACTCCTTACCTACCAACACTCTGCCCTTTCTTGGGCTTGCTTTAACGCGTGTACCAGATTACCAAGGTATCATGGTGAGAGATGCCAGAGAAATACCAAAATGAATAGGTAGAATCAGACACTCAAACGTGCTCAGTAGGTGGGGCATCCTGATGATAGACTGGGCTCTGTGGCCCACCGGCCCCAGCATCTGTTCACTGCCCTGCCCTGGCTCCCTACAGAGATTTAGGGAGTGTTTTGTGTTGGTGGCCAGTGCTTTTGCTCTCTCACAAGAGCATGGGCTCAGGTGCTGACTCAGCTGAAGGGCTTCTCATAAACAAAGAAGCAACACCTGGTGTTTGTCACTGAAAGGACCAGAACAAGAGAATTCAAAACCCATCACAAATGTAACCAGCTCAAACCTTCTCTTGGCTCATTTTCTGATCACATGGAGTGAAATCTATGTACAATATAATGATAGGAGACAGACATATCTATCACTCCAGAGGAGAAATAGATGAAGAGTTTAAAAAACAGAAAGAAAACTGATGAGAAATAGATGGTGCCATGTAGGAAACACTGACAATACAGCAAAAAATCAATGGGTATGGCAACCCCTGAGAAGGACTTGCAGGCAGTTAGGGAAAGGACAGTGTTTGCAAGAGCCCTGGCCATCCCTAAGATGCAACACATGCCAGCAGCCAGTGGGGGTCAGAGGTGCTCTATGCCTGAGACAGAGTCCAGTTTGCGTCTACTGCTTGGCACCTTCAACCTCAAGATCTACAAATCCTGCTAATGGGAACCTAGCTGAAACTTCCTCTGAGTTCAGCCTTGTCTTCAGGAAGAGCAGAACCATGAAAACATAGGAGGCAGCTGATCTCAGATGCTCTACCATAAAGATTAATTCTTTTTTAAAAATTTTGTTAATTTTAATGTNGTGAGATGAGAGATATTTCTCATTGTAGTTTTAATTTGTATTTAATTTTTTTTTATTATATTATGTTAGTCACCATACAGTACATCCCGGTTTCCGATGTAAAGTTCGATGATTCATTAGTTGCGTATTAACACCCAGTGCAGGGGCGCCTGGGTGGCGCAGTCGTTAAGCGTCTGCCTTCGGCTCAGGGCGTGATCCCGGCGTTCTGGGATCGAGCCCCACGTCAGGCTCCTCTGCTGGGAGCCAGCTTCTTCCTCTCCCACTCCCCCTGCTTGTGTTCCCTCTCTCGCTGGCTGTCTCTCTGTCACATAAATAAATAAAATCTTTAAAAAAAAAAAAAACACCCAGTGCACCATGCAATACGTGCCCTCCTTACTACCCATCACCAGTCTATCCCATTCCCCCACCC
>NC_048220.1:36359192-36378566 GCF_002007445.2 Ailuropoda melanoleuca
AGTCCCATAGTCTCTCATGTTTCATTCCCCCTTCTGATTACCCCCCTTTCTTTATCCCTTTCTTCCCCTACCGATTATCCTAGTTCCTATGTTCCATAGATGAGAGAAATCATATGATAATTGTCTTTTTCTGCTTGACTTATTTCACTTAGCATTATCTCCTCCAGTGCTGTCCATGTTNGTGGGCTGTCTCTTAGTTTTTTTGACTGTTTCCTTGGCTGTGCAGAAGCTCTTTATCCTGATAAAGTCCCATAAGTTCATTTTATCTTTTATTTCTCTTGCCTTTGGAGATGTGTCGTGAAAAAGGTTGCTCTGGCCGATGTCATAGAAGTTGTTGCCTATGTTCTCCTCTAGAATTTTGATGGATTCCTGTCTCACATTGAGGTCTTTCATCCATTTGGAGTTTATTTTTGTGTATGGTGTGAGAGAGTGGTCAAGTTTCATTCTTTTGCATGTAGCTGTCCAATTTTCCCAGCACCATTTATTGAAGAGACTGTCTTTTTTCCACCGGATGTTTTTTCCTGCTTTATCAAAGATTAGTTGCCCAAAGAGCCGAGGGTCCATTTCTGGGTTCTCTATTCTGTTCCATTGGTCGATGTGTCTGTTTTTGTGCCAGTACCATGCTGTCTTTGTGATCACAGCTTTGTAGTACAGCTCGAAATCCGGCATTGTGATGCCCCCAGCTTTGTTTTTCCTTTTCAACAGTTCCTTGGAGATTCGGGGCCTTTTCTGGTTCCATACAAATTTAAGGACTATTTTTTCCAGTTCTTTGAAAAATGTCATCAGTATTTTGATCAGGATAGCATTGAAAGTGTAGGTTGCTCTGGGCAGCATGGACATAAAGATTAATTCTGACTTCAAAGCAATTGGCTTATTTTATATTTTTTTTTGCATTTGTTCTCTTCCACCCTACTTGCTTTCAGCAAGAATCCTCCTGCTGGTCGTGGACACAGGGCAGTCATCTCTCAGGGTCAAGCATATAAACACACTGGAGCAAGGACTCAAATCTACATCTCTAATCCTCATCTCTTCAGAGCACAGAACTTTCCTTCTAAGAACTTTTCCTTCTAAGTTAGCGGCAGTTTGAGACAATGCTTAAGTGGGTAGGTAGGTCTAACGGGTTTATAGGTTACACAGGCACCCAGGCTAGAGGTGTTTACTCATGAGAGTCGATTGTGTACATCTCTTCCTACCACATACTTAAGCGATGTCATGTTGGTAGCATAACACTGGCCATGGTGAGTATTTACACCACAGAAATGAGCAAATACTGCAAATCAGTGCTCTTTCTTCTAGCAAGCTAGCTTTGTTAAACATGTAAGCACACCAATGCTTCCAGGGCAGGTTTAAGAGTAAATCATTTGGGAATATCATCTATCATGCTCAGACCAGAATGCATGTAGTAAAGAGAAAAAGGAATAATATCTGATTAGCCTAGAGGATCTCCCAGCATGAACCGTTCCTGAAACTATAGTCAATGATTCCATAAAGATATCTTCCTATCAGGGTACCTGGGTGGCTCAGTTGGTTAAATGTCTACCTTTGGCTCAGGTCATGATCCCAGGGTCCTGGGATTGAGTCCCACATCAGGCTCCTCGCTCAGCGGGGAGCCTGCTTCTCCCTCTTTCTCTGCCTGCTGCTCTCCCTGCTTGTGCTCTCTCTCTGTTAAGTAAATAAAAAAAAATTTTTTTAAGATATTTTTCCTATCAAGGACTAGCAAAAAATTAAATAACATATTCCTAAATAATTTTTAACTGTTGAATTGCATACTAAAAGGCCCACCCATCACCCCATGTAGGCTTTTTCCCTTTCTTTTTTTTTTTTTNGTATTTTTTTTTAAAGATTTTATTTATTTATTTGACAGAGATAGAGACAGCCAGTGAGAGAGGGAACACAAGCAGGGGGAGTGGGAGAGGAAGAAGCAGGCTCACAGCAGAGGAGCCTGATGTGGGGCTCGATCCCATAACGCCGGGATCACGCCCTGAGCCGAAGGCAGACGCTTAACCGCTGTGCCACCCAGGCGCCCTGGCTTTTTCCCTTTCTAACTTTGGGCCTTGGGGAAAATGTGAACCTCCTTAGAAAGTCTATAACATCCATTTCATTGTTTCTACAAAGTAAAAATCTGGAAGAAAACA
Organism: Ailuropoda melanoleuca; assembly: GCF_002007445.2. Classification (NCBI taxonomy): domain Eukaryota; kingdom Metazoa; phylum Chordata; class Mammalia; order Carnivora; family Ursidae; genus Ailuropoda; species Ailuropoda melanoleuca. The sequence goes on from NC_048220.1 coordinate 36,361,328, forward strand.
GTGGCCACCTTTCTCTTTTGTGGCACACCAGGAGCCACTGAACAATGGCTCATGTGATACATTCATTATACAATCCACAGATTTAAACCCACTAAGTAGTCAGCTTTTCTTAGAGAAAACACTTTCAGAGCCACAGACTAACTTTCACCTTAGCCAATCCATCAAAATTGCCTAAAAAAACAAACATATTCAAAGTGTCTGTTGTACCATAATTTTTGTAGCATTTTCTACAAAGGAAATGTGTTTAGGCTATTAGTGAACAAGTCTGTATTTTTATCATTGTAATCAAATGTTTGAATGAGAGTACTGGCCTGGTAGGATTCTGACAGCTCAAAGAAGATGGCCAAAGAAGGGTGGGAGCTCACTGGATTTGGGAGATAGATTAAAATCAGAGGATGAGGATTTTTAGAAAATAAGTCAATATAATAAGGTGATGAGAATCAGGTTTTTCACTAGCCAAGGGAGTAATAAAGAAAGAAAGGGAGAAAGCTGGAATGAATCATGTGGCACAGAATTACAACTGGAAGTTCCAGTGTAAACTTAGAGCTCTCAGTATGTAGAATTAGCTAAAGAAATAAACACTGATGTACATTTTTGTGTATGTATGCAAACACATCTGTATCTTCATATGTATGCATATGCATATGCATGTACATTACACACATAAATACATATGTTTCCTAGCTCTATCCCTGAGAGAGCTTGGGATTAGTGACTCTAATAATGAAGAGTCTACCTAGAGCCTAGACATTGATTTCTCAACACCAGCCTCCATTGAAAGGGAACAGCAGTGATTTCAGGGCTGGAACAAGAAAAATATAACACATGTTTAGAATATCTCATAATTCCAGAAGATAAGTAATTAATCAAAGAGTGATGGAGACATGTCCAAAGGACACAGAAGGCAGCTCAAAGGGGTGCCAAATGGTCCATTCTGGGATGCTTTGATATAAATGAAATCATAGTATAAAATTAAGTCCCATTGATTAAAATGGGCACCCACTCGTTTTTCCTGATTTTAATAAGTAAATAAACATGCAAAAGGAAAAGAATAATCTTCCCTATAGTATAATGCCAGCTAATAAATGTTCAAGAAATTATGGAATTAGAAAAGCACAGTTTGAGACCTATAGTGATCGTTATTTTAGGCAAAAAGTATCAATAGATTCCAAAACTAGTGGATAAAAGTTGGAGTTATTTACATAGCTTCAAACTATCTGCCCACAAAACCCTTATTAACTGCAAAGGAGAAAAAGAACAACTGTATAGTAGAGACCCCTGGTAGACACCATGTTACTCAACAGTTCAAAGTTTACATCACCAGTAATAGGATGAACCAAGATCATATGTCATATTATGGGATGCCATGAAAACACCACATCATCACATCTGTGATATTCCTGCCCAGAATGCATAATTTAACTTAGATTTAATCATTAGGAAGTAGCAAATGAATACAAATTGAGCCACTTCCTTGAAATAAATCTCCTTAAGGGGGTGCCTGCATATATATGTACAACCCCCCCCCACCATACACACACACATACTCTCACATACTATTGGTTCTGTTTCTGGGGAAAATCCTTACTGATAACAGTAATAAGTTTGGATTCAGAAGCTTTTGACCATTCAGTTTGCTAATTTTAAGTTTTTGCTCAAATGTCACATTCTCATAGAGGCCTATTCTGATCACTGTATCAAAAATGAAAATTAGGGGCGCCTGGGTGGCACAGCGGTTAAGCGTCTGCCTTCGGCTCAGGGCGTGATCCCGGCATTATGGGTTCGAGCCCCACATCAGGCTCCTCTGCTATGAGCCTGCTTCTTCCTCTCCCACTCCCCCTGCTTGTGTTCCCTCTCTCGCTAGCTGTCTCTATCTCTCTCAAATAAATAAATAAAATATTTAAAAAAAAAAAAATGAAAATTAATTATCTCTTCATTCCATATCCCTGATCCCCTGACCCCACTGTATTTTCTTCCATAGCAAGTCACTTTTCACATACTGTGTTACTATTTATTGTGTTTATTTTCTCTCTCCCTTTTCCAGTGTATAAACTTCACAAAGGCAGGCGTTGTAGGACAAGTTCCCTGGGAAAAAACTCTGAGGTGGGGATTTGTGTGCAGGATGCTTATGGAGGTGGGTGGCGCTCCCAGGAAAAGCAGGCATAAGGGACTGAGGAAGCAGGGACTAGGCAGAGAGTGGAGTAGAGTTGAATATAGGTCTCAGCTGATCCCAACGGGAGCTCTGAAGCTGGGGTAGTGCTTCTGGCAGTCCTGAACTGAAACAAAAGTTCAGTTCAGGGTCTTTGTACCCCCACAGCAACCAGTCATTGGATGCAGGGTGCACCAGGGAAAGGGCATTACCTTGGGTAACACAGCTCCTTTTGGCCAAGGGCAAGTCCCAGGAGGAGTCAGTCATGGGGCAGGAGCAGACGCCACTCCTGGCACTTGGGGAATGAGCAGTGTGATCCTGAATGGGGGATCTGGGTGGTACACTCTAGCAGTAGCCCTAGAGCAGGATCTTTGTCTATTGCCGTATCCCCAGCTCCTAGAAGAGGGCCAGAATTGTTGACTGGACAGGTGAGCATATGAATGAATGAACAAGTGAATAAATGAATTCCTTTCCCAAAAGGTCAGCATGCACAGACAGGATGTGGCCACTAGTCTCAGCTGACAAGCAGAATGACAAGAGTGTAAAAATAGAAAATAGGTCAATGTCAATAGAGAAAGCTTTAAGACAATTCAGTATAAAACAAAAAGCAGCAAATGGGAGAAGAGAGGCATAGGGCTTTTGGAAAGAATGGCAAGTTTGGATATGGCATCGAAAACATTTATATTTCAGGGAGTTTCCAAATTTTCCACATAGATTCTGAGCAGTTTATTGTAGGACCAGGGTGTGCTGTTGCAGGCCCGAGGGGCCCGGGGTTAAAGAAAGCATCCTGCTAACACAAGGAGCAACTGGCTCCCGTGACAGAACTTTTAACAAGCCTTTTCTCATATCTGTTGACTTAACGCAGGCCAGGGAATTCTTTGAAAGGCAACATGGCTATAAATCAGCAAGTCCCGTAACGTGCATTCCAGGGTCTCGTAGGAAAAAGCTGCACACAAAGGCACCTCTTCTAAGTCTTTAGGAATGCCATGGTGAGTGGCCCTGGGAGTCTTGGGGTTAGCTTGGGGCTGGGAATGGAAAACATCCAGAAGGGAGGAGCAGGGAAGCACCAGCCACAGTAGCACAGATGTTTCTACTAAAACATTGCGCACCCAGCGCCTAGCTCAGGGCCTACTCCTAATGGATAATCAGCACTCAAGGAATTTCTGTTGAATGACTGACTAAATCATAGTCAGTTGTCTTGGTTCTGGACCTGGTTCTGACATTCACTGGCTGTGTGATCTTGAGGAACTCCCTTTTCCAAACTTTGGTTAACCATGTGCATAAAATGTTGGGCTTGAATACAAATGGAATCTTTGGGAGTGCGTGACCCATCAGTTACTGAGTCCTAAAGAGCATTCAAAGAGGTGCGTGAAGCTGTGAAAAGGAGAAAAATACAAAAAGCCTACATGGCAGAGAGCACTGCAGCTTCCTGAGCTAACATGACCACCTGAGATGGTCAGAACCTGTTAAAGGAAGTAAACAATTCCTGCCATGGCCACCTCCTTCCACTCCCCAACCCCACCCCAGTGAGATCTGCTAGGGCAGCAGGAGACTGTTGTGTCCACCACTCCAGGGGAAATGCCTCTTCCACAGCTGGCTCAAACACAACAGATCCCCCAAACACAAAAAATCTCTGAGGCAGTCTGACGCCAGGTCAACGGGTAAGAGGCAAATGCTGTCTGATGCCCATTGGAACTTCCATTATATCTGGGACAGACCATCTCCTAAAGGCCCCGAGGCAGGCCAAATCAATTTTAGTCAATTGCTTGCTCACTTCCATCAGTAGCCTGATGTGGTGGAAAGGACAACAGGCTCCCACTAAAAATACAAGGGTTCAATTCTAGCTTTTCTGACACTTGCAAACTTGACAAGTGACTTGATTTCTCTGGATCTGTAAAATGGGAATGATCACAGCAGCTTCATGGGTATGATCAAATGGTAGGAGATTTAGGAAATCAGCATATTTATTTCCCCTCCCACCGTCCTCCCTTCTTCCTTCTCTCCTTCTGCTCTGTGCAAGTCAGCCCAGTTAGTCAGAAGAGAGTACAAGCAAGGCCAAGGGTATGATAAGTGTGATGCTCGTGTGGGACCACAATCCTGCTCCTTGCCCTGGCCCTGTCAGCCCTGAAGAGTCAACTTGCTAATTGTGTGCTTATACCTTCTCATCACAGAGCAAAGGCAGTTTGCCACTGACCAGTATCATTGTGGACAAATACTATTTACTCAGCAAGGATGCCAAGCATTTTTAATCCCTGACTCATCAGGAAGAGGAATTTGGCAAAAGGGGGATGGGGTGGGGGAATGAATGAGATGAAACTGAGTGAGGCCAGAATGTAATTATGAGGGTCAGATTCCACTATTCTGGGGCACTGAGGAAGAGGGGAGGAGATGGTCCTTTCCCTTAGAAGAGCTGAAGTGACCCCAATTCCCCCCTTGGGACACTGAAGAAGAGAGGACTATAAAAAATGTGCGGGGTTTTTCTTCTCTATCTTGGAGTTGCACCTTATGCTGAACCACGGGCTCTGAATCCTTGTGCAGACTGCTGACATCATTGAAAGGGACCCTCAAAATCTACATTTGTACTAAGCAGTATTTGTGTACTCCAGTGCTTTCATAGAGGAGGCATCCTTTTGACTCATATCTGGGTCCTTGCAATCAAATCAGTTGGATTCAGACCCACCACAGCCAGGCCTGATAGCCGAGTCCCCATTTCTCCAGACACTTTCTTTTGACCCATCTCTCTCCACACTTGGGGCTCAGTACCCCAGCCGTGGGAATAAACCACAGAGCAGGTCTTTCCTCTCTGTGGGCTTGTGATAAGGTCTGCCTGGGCCTTCCGCCTCAACGTTAATCTTCTTGGGAGCCGAATCTGAGGGGGTATCTGGCTCCTCTGGGTGCCGAGGGACAGTGACTCACATGGTGACAGTCCATTTGCTTACTCCACTTAGGCTGATGGCCTTGCTAGGCCTACTCCTTCCTTTTTTCCCCAGCGCTTTCTTCCCGTCACTGTGCCTCTTCATCATCTCCTCTTCCCCTTTCTAAGATGTTAAAGACAGGCTTGTTGCCCCTCTGCACCTATGTCTTCCTTTCCCAAGATCTTTGCCTTCTCTTCTAAGTCTTTCTTCTCTAGTTAAGCCATGAGGATTTCCTCCTCTGTGGTGCCAAAGGATGCTCTTAATACCAGATTATACTCCAGTGGGCCCAGCAAATCACCCCAGGTGAGTGGACATCAAGATGGTCCTGAAAACTGAACAAGTCTCAAGAAAGAAAGAGTCGCATCAATTGAGCCCTGACTACAGGCCAGGAAAATTACGTACAATATATAGTTAGTCCTCGCAGTATTCTTCTGAGATATGTTTACTCCCATTGTACAGATGAGGAAATTATGGCTCAGAGAAGTTAAGTACCTAAGTTGAAGTCTCGGTTAGCAAATGACAGTCATAACCTACCCCAGGTCTGTTGGGAGTCTGGAGCTCACTCTTATTTCCACACTCCAGGGCCTCACTGACTCCACAGTAATCTTTACATCCACCCCTGGCTGATGCAATGTCATCTGGATGCTCAGGGAAATCTGATGTGTCAGGTTCAAATTTAATCACAACATCCTATAAATTATAGTTAGAGAAGCAGAAATAAATGTGTCAAGATGATTTGTAGGATGAGACATAAGCTCTGATAATTTGACCTGAGTTGAAAGATGTTAAGTCTGTGTGTGTGTGTGTGTGTATGAGAGAGAGAGAAATAAACAAATTCAGCACATTAATAAAAGCCTCAGTGTAGGGCCAGTGGTCCCAAATGCTGGAGCACAATGAGAGAGCAGCTCAGGAAATGATTTTAATGAACAGAGACTCTGGCCTCGGGAGAATAACCAGAATCAGGAAAGCCTTAAACTCTTCTCCATTCGTGTTTTATTCTAAAGAAATACTGTATAGAATTTATTATTAGCAAGAAATATACAGTGAATTATTGAATAAGGGGTCTTTAAACAGGAACACACATAAAACAAATCTATGTATTGGTCAGTTGACAAAAATGTGACCAGAGGCTTGTAGGAATCTGATCCTGAATTTCCTCTAGGAGCAATGGCTTAATAACTGCTAATTCAGTGTTTGTAGTGACTTTACAGAATACAATGACCAAGAATCATGAGAACTGACTGTATGTTTGGGTTTTTTTGCCGGTTTATATTGTCCCTCTCACTGGACGGTACACTCCATGAAGGCAAGCATCATGTTTTCCTCACTTCTTGATCCTTGCAATCCCCTGGATTAATCCTACTATGGCAGGTGCCAAATAAATGCCTTTTGGAATGAATGAATGGATTAGTGAAAGTTAGGAAAAGAATCATGAAAGTGTAGAATCACAGAAGTCAAGAGAGTTTTGGGGCATGAGTAATCATCCATGTAGCCAAAGCAGAGGGGTTGGCGGGCAGGGAGGAGCAAGTATCCATTGGGTTGGCAGGTAGGAGGTCATTCATGGCCTGGGAGACCGGTTTCAGCTGTGGAAGGAGGACAGAAGGCATACTGCAGTGGGCTGAGAAACTGGCAGTGAAGAAGGGGGTAGGCTACATTTACTGGTAAGAAGGGGAAGAAACAGATTCGACAGAAGCTAGAGGAGCCTCTGGTAGAGGGGTGGGTCTTTCAGGACTGGAGAAGTGCTCTCATGTTACAAGGTAAGGGGAAGTAGCCCAGAGAGAGGAAGAGGCTGAGGGTATAGCAGAGAGAGAACAGTATGTGGTTCATGGCAGAGGTCAAACTCTGAACCAGAAGAGGGAGATCTCAGCTGTATAACCAGGGAAAAGGAAAAAAGGAAGAGTGCAGATATGAAAATATTTACAGTGAAGGGGGCAGGAAATTAAAGGAGATCCTTCCTGGTTACCTTGATTTCTCTCTGTCCAGTAGGAGGCCAGGTAGGACTAAGGGAAGGAGAGGGAAGGTACCTGTAGACTGAGCTGAGGCTTAGGGATTATGAACGAGCTTATGCCAGATAAATCCGATGGGTAGAGAAGCACTGGAGACCATGATGGGTAGAGAAGCACAGAAGACCATGATGCTGGTGGCATTAGTAGCCAGGGTAAAAAGAGCAGCCAAGGCAGGCTGTTGTGTTTCTGGTCTGCTCTTGGGTTTTGCTGGGCAAGTGCAATGGAAGGATTACAGAGTAAGGGAGCTGAGGAATCTGCGAGAGAAGAGTTCATACTGAAACAGGCTGATGGGTGTGAAAAAAAAAAGAAGATGAAGGATTTGTGGTCCCCATGAAGTGAAAGAGCAGGTATGTCAGGATAAGGATATGAGTGGGCAAGGTCAGAGAGGTTCATGAGGGAAGCTGTAGGTAATGACTGAGCCCAGAGTGTTGCCAGCTAAAGATCAGTAGAGTTCCTGACCTTAAGGAAATCCAGGGGATACAAGATCAATGATCCAACTAGTCTTGTATTAATTTAGCAAGTTGTTTCCTGAATTCAAGCTTCTTATTTGTCACTTTACGGCCTTAGCAAGGTGACAGTGAAGGAAAATATGAACAGCACCATGTATATGAGGAAAATGGAAATATTAATCTCATAAAGTCAGACAAATACAAATCCTCCCCTCCTCCATACATATCACAAAACCTAATGGGTTAATTATTTGAAAGTTGTAAAAAGGTTTTACTGATATGGAAGTAGTGTGGTATGAAAGAGAGTATCTGGGCCCAGAATTAAGGTAATCATGTATTTCTTGACTCTAGACTCCCCATCACCAAATGGACCATTAAAGGGTCCAATTGAATGGACTTCTTATCTGCTCTTAATCTTCTTGATTTTGGAAGAATGGCAACTGACACTGTGGGCCATCTCCTCCGCAGACTTTGCCTTCAGCAATACCACCTTTGAGGTTGCCCTACTCTTTCTCTCTATGTCCTTCTCTGGCTTCCCCTTCTTCTTTTATACCCGCAAGGATCTGCTCTTACCAGTCTCCCCTTTCCCTTTCCACACTTTGCCCCTTGGCACCCTCTTTCATTTGCATAGTTTCAATCAGTACCTTCTTGCAGAGGATTTAGTTCTTTATCTTCAGCTTTGATTTTTGTCCCTTGCTCTAGTCTAAATTTCCAAATACCTGTTGGACATACCTGCCAACATATCAAGTTCACATGAAAATGGGATGCTAACATGCAGAAGAATGAAACTGGACCACTTTCTAACACCATACACAGAAATAAATTCAAAATGGATGCAAGACCTAAATGTGAGACAGGAAACCATCAATTCTAGAAGAGATCACAGGCAGAAACCTCTTTGACCTCAGCCATAATAACTTCTTACTAGACATGTCTCTGGAGGCAAGGGAAACAAAAGTAAAGATGAACTACTGGACTTGATTAAGATAAAAAATTCTGCTCAATGAAGGAAATAATCAACAAAACTAAAAGGCAGCATATAGAATGGGAAAAGATATTTGCAAATGACATATCTGATAGAGGGCTAGTATCCAGAATCTATAAAGAACTCATCAAATTCAACACCCCAAAAAAACAATAATCCAGTTAAGAAATGGGCAGATAACATGAATAGATATTTTTCCACAGAAGACATCCAGATGGCCAACATGGCCAACAGACACATGAAAAGATGTTCAAAATCACTCATCATCAGGGAAATACAAATGAAAACCATGATGAGATACTACCTCACACCCATCAGAATGGCTAAAATTAACAACACAGGAAACAACAGATGTTGGCGAGGATGTGGAGAAAGTGAACCATCTTACACTGTTGGTGGGAATGCAAACTGGTGCAGCCACTGTGAAAAACAGTATGGAGGTTCCTCAAAAAGTTAAAAATCAAACTATCTTATGACCCAGAAATTGTCCTACTAGGTATTTACCCAAAGGATACAAAAATACTGATTCAAAGGGGCACATGCACCCCAATGTTTACAGCAGCATTATCAACAATAGCCAAATTATAGAAAAGCCCAAATGTCCATTGACTAATGAATGCATAAAGAAGTTGTGGTATCTATATATAGTGGAATACTACTCAGCCATTGAAAAGAATGAAATCTTGCCATTAGCAATGACGTGGACGGAGCTGGAGTGTATTGCGCTAAGTGAAACAAGTCAGTGAGAAAAAGAAATACCACGTGATTTCACTCATATATGGAATTTAAGAGACAAAACAGATGAACATAGGGGAAGTAAAAAAAAAAAAAGAGAGGGAAGCCAACCATAAGAGACTCTTAACTATAGGAAACAAACAGGGTTGATGGAGGGGAGGTGGGTAGCCGAGGGGCTAAATGGGTATTAAGGAGGGCACTTGTTGTGTTGAGCATTGGTTATACTTAAGTGATGAATCCCTACATTCCACTCCTGAAACCATTATTACACTTTATGTTAACTAGCTAGAATTTAAATAAAAATGTGAAAAACCAAACCAAACAGAACAGAATGCAGAATTTTCCTTTTTAGGCCATTGTGTTCCATATTTCTGTCCACTGGACCATCAGACTCTCTCTTGCTAAGCGTATTTTCTCTACCTTACTAGTAACAGTTACTCTAAAAGAATCATAGGACCATGGGCATTTGATTGGGAAGGGATCCAGAGGTGGTATCTCATAGTGGGAGGCATTGTGGCTAAGAACAGGTACAGTCTTTGGACTTGAGTGGATCTAAATTTGAATACTGGCTTAGTCTTTTGCCTGCTGAGTGACCTTTGGGGAGTTACTTAACTTCTCAGTGCCTCGGTTACCTTTAAAAGTTATTGTCAGCATCAATTAGGTGATATGTGTAATGTTCTTAGTCAAGGGCTTAGCACTCATTAAATGCTCAGTGAACAGTGATTATTACCAAGGATTCCACCCCTTCATTTTTCAGATGGTGAAACTAAGGACCAGAGAGATAAAGTGATTAAATAATAATGAAAGCGTTGGAACTAGAAACCAGTCTGATGACTTCAAGACCTGTGTGTCTTCCTAAATCTGAAGGCTCTTTATTCAGAAGCTAAGGGAGTAATGGTTAGAAACAATAAGAAAACTGTCTTTGGAGAAGCCTATTTTTAGATCATTACTGGGGGAAGACACCATGTCTCTTCAGCTTGCTGTCAAATCTTAATTATTTATGCTAATTGGGACCAAAGAAACTTGGTTAAATGAAAGGCACGCATAGTATCCAAAGGCCATTGAAATAACAGTTTCAACCTTTTCCTCAATTACTGTCAACCAATTTACTGGAGGTACTACATTTAATGGGACAACAGAACATGGAAAACCAGCAAAATGTTTGAATTACAGGTTTCGGACTAGGTTTCAAAATGGAAGCATAGTATAAATAACTCCATCTCAAAAGAAATCTTGAAGGAAATTCTGAAAAGCAGAAATGGAATGAGGGCATTGTGGTAAACAAAAATAGACAAATGAAATGTCTTATCTATTGTTATCAATGTCTACAAGAGCACCATGCTTGGGAGGAAATTATTCCCTGCTTCCTAATGCTGTTTTTCATTTTACTTATCTTGTTAACTTTATTAAACCCAACAGGAAGTAATTTTAGCATAACAGCTAATTTGTTTTGACGTGTCTCAAGGGGCCTATTTTTTTTTTTTAAATAATGCCTGCTGCTTTGTATCAAACCATACCCCAATTGAAAGGGCATCTGTTATTGGAATGCCTTTTCAAAAATAACAGTGGAGTCTGAATGTCTGGAAGGTTCACAGTAAAATCTTCTATTTGGAGCACACATTTGTGATGGGATGCCTGAGTACATTTTATTTTATTTTTTAAGTCTTTCCAGACTTTTGAGAAAGTCATCATGTATGATCATGTTTCTTCAGCTGAACTTCATCAAATAAATCTGACTCAGTGAGGGTTGGTTAAGGGGCATCCCCACACGAGGCATTAACATTATATTCTGGATGACTCTAAAACATGCAGGGTGGGATATAAGTTGAGATCCGTGATTTTTAAAGAAAACTCCTCACTTCTACCTCAAGTCAATTTCCAATGGCACCTGTTTGGAATGGACTTAAGCCAGTTTGGTCCTCAGCAAATTATCTAATATTCTTTTGATATATATTAATGTTATTATAGCATCCAGTGGTAAGAGGCAGGTATAGGGAGAAGTATATAATCCCTTATTAACAACCTCATTACCAAAAAGTATGGTATGTTAAAATGATAGTGAGTCTTAGATCAATTTTGGCAGATATATTAATATTTATTTATAAGTATGAAAAACAAATGCAGGGATATTCCAAAGGCAGAATGGGCCAGCCTTGTTAAGAGGGTCATGCTCTTCGTGAAGTTAAAAGATGCAGTGTGGGGGCGCCTGGGTGGCTCAGTCGTTAAACAGCTGCCTTCGGCTTAGGGAGTGATCCCAAGGTCCTGGGATCGAGTCCCGCATCGGGCTCCCTGCTCCATTGGGAAGCCTGCTTCTTCCTTTCCCACTCCCCCTGCTTGGGTTCCCTCTCTCTCTGTCTCTCTCTCTGTCAAATAAATAAATAAAATCTTAAAAAAAAAAAGATTCAGGGGGACTCAGGATCTGTTCCCCTATCCCTTATACTAAGCAACAAACCCACTGTGGTAGATTAAGATAAACTATACGACCTGCTAAGTAATAGTCCTGAAAGGTATTGGCTCCTGTTTGGGGTTCTCAAATGTTTTAACTACCTCTGAAGGGGATAGTGCTCATTACATACTTTGAATGTTAACCAACGGCTGCTAAATTGCTAAACTGGAGTTAACTTGTATATATACATCATACTATTTACAGCCAAATAACAGCATCGTTATTCTCCCTGCCTCCCAAGCTAGACACCACAGAGGCATGCATGTCACGGCCAACTGCCTTGCCCATCAACAGATTCTGACAAGCCTAATTGATTAATCATCTCTCCAATTTGCCTTCTTCTCTTATCTCAGAGGCACTGGCTTATTTTCAGTCCTTATCGGGAACTCTCCTTGAATGACTTCAACAGCCATCTAACTGCTCTTTTTAACCTTTTCCTCTTCCTATGGTGCATCCTTTCTCACCCTAAAAATAGGTCTGACCCTGTCACTCCCTAGCATAAAATCTTCTGAGGACCCGAATGGCCTATTGTGTAATATCCGACCTACCTAGCAGACCTCAAGCCACTTATCCAGATGGACCCCCATGCTCCAGCTTTCATAAACTTTTCGTAATTTCCCAAACATTTGGCCTGACTTATTCTTTAAACCACTGGTAGATGCAGGTCCTTCCTGGTTTTGTTACCTGGCAAACATTTTTCCTTATTTAAAGGTCTTTATGTCACCTCCTCTATGAAGGTGTTTTTGTTTAGGCGTTTGTGCTCCCACAGCACTTTCTGCTTGTATTCACTGACAGCAGCTGTTGTGCTGTGCACACTGGGATTATCAGATACAAGACAGGATACCCAGTTACACTTGAATTTCAGATAATGAATAATTTGTATTATACATAGGTTCCATACAATATTCTGTAGCAATTACTTATCTGAATTTCAAATTTAACTGAACATCCTGATGTTTGTTTGCTAAGTCTGGCAAGCCTAGCTGTGCTATAATTCAACTGTGTACAAGTCTATTCCTTTCTCTGCCCTGTGAGCTCCTTTAAGGCATTTGTATTTAAGTGAGCAGCTAGACTCCAGGCCTGGCACCAAGCTCCTATTCAATAAATGTTTCTTGAATAAAGAAAAATAAGAAAGATTAAAAAAGAAATGTCACTGCTTATCTTTTCCCACTTGGGAACAAAACAAAACAACCTTTGGGCGACTTGATTAGGACAGGTCATAGTGCTCCTTGTACTTAGCAGTGTTTCAGAAGCCAAAAACTGTTCCAAAATGAGGGATGAAAAAATAGGGACAGGTGGATAGATACCGTCTGGTGTGGAAGCCAGAATTATGCCTAACATAGAGAAGTAATAATAATGATGATGATGAAATCACGTTAGTTACATGCAACACATGCCAGTACACTTCCAGGGCATCCCCAACGAATCCTCACAAACCCTATGAAGCAGGTGCTCACCGTGAGGGGCTGGACTCTTTCATCTGCAGTTTTGTGCCCTGTTAGCTCTGGTACCAAACACTATTCCACTTCCTTCCCAAAGACCCCCAGGGGAGCTGACTCAGTAGAAGTGTTCAAAGCCCCACCTTGTGAATGGAAAATAATGTACCAAGTTGCCAGGTTTCTGTGAGGGATCTGGACTCAGTCCCATTTCTTCTTTGGGAAGCTTTCTTTGCCTATAAAGGATACTCAGAGTTCTACTTTTGTTTCAGTCTTGTGGTCATAAAACTGCCTTGACGAAAAGTTTGTTTTAAGGGCTTATGCCTTGGGGACATAAAGAAATGTTTAAAGAAGGAAAAGGGATGACAGCATGTGAGTTTCTGTCTGGAATGGACCATACGGAGCCCCCCTCCACTTCCTTTCGTTGAGCCCATGGTGGGAGAACATTCAAAAAGCCAACAAACTTGGGTAACAGCCCTTAAATCGACATTGTTTGAGTATGAATAGATCCAATTGGCTTTAAATGTTTTGTTCCTCACATAATTCCTATTTTAGGCAGATTGGTTACTATAGAGACTATAGACACCTTAATTATGGATGGTCAAGAGAGGACATGTTGACTAATGGTTAGAGCAGAGGTCTAAGGTCCAAGGTCCTAATCTTAGCCCAACCAAAGACTCACTGTGAGCCTGTCTAACTTACTCTCTTTGCTATAATCCTGCCTTAACTAATAAGCAAGAGTGAAAAATATCTTTCCTGGAGCCCTATGGGGAGTGATAGTTATATATTTTGCTTTTAGGAGATAGAAGATTTGTGAATGAGGGAGAGAGAGATTCTAACATAAAGTAAACTTAAGAAAATATTGAACTTGGAAGGCTGTTGTTGACCTGCTAAGTAATCCATTGGCAAATGGGAAGTGACTACTTATCACAGCATCACCTCTGGGGCTGGAATGTGGGCAACAGTGTCTTGGACATTTAAAAAAAGTATATGTGTGTGTGTGTGTGTGTGTGTGTGTGCATGCCACCCCTCAAATTCTTAAAGCTAAGATATAAAAGCTACAATTTACAAATCTATACAAACAGTTTGTCCCTATCTTTTAGAAAGAATAATTTTATTTTCTAGCACCCCTTTGCTTGTATTTTAATTTTTTAAAATATTTTATTTATTTATTTGAGAGAGTGACAGAGAGTGAATGATCATGAGCAGGGGGAGGGGCAGAAGGAGAGGAAGAAGCAGACGCCCTGCTGAGCAGGGAGCACCATGTGGGGCTTGATCCCAGGACCCTGAGATCATGAGTTGAGCTGAAGTAGACGCTTAAGACTGAGCCACCCAGGTGCCCCTATATTTCAATTTTTAAAAATGACTTTTTATTATGAAGATTTTGGGACACAAAATGGAGATGTTAATAATGTAAAGAATGCCTACATATACATTATCCAGCTTCGACTATTATCCACATTCTGTCAGTGTTGTTTCATCTCACTTAGCTCTATTTTTTTTCTTTTCTGGACTATGTTAGAGAAAATCCCAGGACAACGTATCATTTCACTTGTAAAAGATGATTGGTTTACTTTCTTTAACAGATAGAAGCTTTTTTTTCCCTATAGTCACAACACACTGTTATCACCTCCAACAGAATTAACAATTCCTTAATATTATGTAATATCTAATCCACGTTCAATGTTTCCAGATTATCTTAAAAATATCCTTTTTTATAGTTGGCTTGTTCCAATTAAGACTTAGATACAGTCCAGACATTACATTTGTTTATGTCTCTTAAGCATGTTTTAATTTATAACAATTCCCCTGTCTTTTCCCTCTTTATTTGGAAATACTTGAAACAAAAGTTGCACAACAAAAGGCAATGAACACTCACTCACATTTACATTTTATACATTTGCTTAATTCTCGCTTTCTCTCCTTCTCGTGTGTGTGTGTCTTAGCATCATCATTTTTTTTGCTGAACCATTAGAGAGTTAGGTGCAGGTATTGTGACATTTTACCCTTAAATATTTCAATGCAATTCCCCTCAGAATAAAGGCATTCTCCTACAAAGTTCCACTATAAATATCACATAGAAGAAATTTAACACCACTACAATATTACCTACTATTCATTCTATATTCAGATTTCTCCACTTGTCCTAATACTGTGCTACTACTGTAGCTGCTGCTGCTTCTTCTGTTTTTAATCCAGGAGCAAGTACAGAACCAAGTACTGCATTTAGCTGTCAGGTTCTTTGGTTCCTCTAACCTAGAATACTCTTCAGCTGTCTTTCATGACACTGAAATTTTTAAAGTGTTTTTGGCTAATTGTTGGGCAGAATGACTCTCTGATTTGCCTGATGTTTCTATTTTCAGTCCTTAAAAGAACTGATGAAACAAGTCTAATTTAGAGCCAAGTGTCTACAGGTTGAGGCTAAGTTTTGTTCTTTCTCTATTTTGCATTCCCTACTCATTATTTGACTTTGGAAATCTCTGTCCTCAGAGCAGCATTTATGTCTTGTAATTTTTATGTCCCTAAGTGGGTTAAGACTAACATTTATTTTCAGGGGCTTCTGCTGGTTTTAAGGATGCATCTGAAGCATTATTCTTTGTCTTGCTCTTGAGACTCTCCCTTTTTTCAATTCAGAGAACTGCAGTATGGAAAAGACAGGAGGTAGGCACCAGACGTTACTCTTTCTCCTTGAAACAAAGCCTAGCCTCTCCTACCTGGAAATCTGGAGCTTTCCATACTTCCCACAGTGTGGGAACAGAAGGCACATCGATCCTATATGGACTTCCAGCCAGCAGGGCTCTCTGTGTCTGCATGTGTTCTCTGGTCTCTGGTATAAACCCTGCCCTAGCCAAGGTAACTAGCATGGGTTGGTCCCTGGTAGCTACATACGGCTTGTGTGGGTGAATCATGGGGGAGCTTACTGTGCACTTTCTGGCCAGATGTCTAGAGCTGCTTTGCAGATATTGAATTAGGAGTCCCTAAAAGTGGCTGGCAGTGGGGCACACCCAGGTAGGGTCTGCCATCTCCACAAGGGCCTCTGTGTCCATGCCAGCAGACTTTTTCCTGTCTTTGCCATGGATATGGATTCTGTGGGAACCTCTCTCCCCATCACCAAGGAGACTGCTGGTGCTGGGTTAGAAGAGTGCAGATGGTGCTTTAAACTCAGTTCCTGCTTTCAAGGAGTTAAGATGGCAGAGGAGTAGGGGTCCCCTTTTTCAGCTGGTCCCCTGAGTCGAGCTGGATAGGTACCAGACCATCCTGAACACCCATGGAATCAGCCTGAGGCTCAGGAAGATACATCTGGATCTCTACAAATGAATATCTCCAGTGCTGAGTATTGAGGTACGAAGCGGGGAGCCGTGAATCCGCACACAGATATCGGAAGATAAATGGAAGGGGGAGGGAGCCTCCGTGCTTGGGCGCCGGGAAGCGGGAGCCACCTGCACTGTGGAGCAGGCTGACTCACGGACTGGCACCCGCAAGAGAGCAGACTGGGACCGTGAGCCGGGGAGCGCGCAGGACCAGTCTGAAAACCGGAGCTACGGAGTGTGCGCGAACCACACTGAAATGGAGCTCCAGAGTGCACGGGGGCGGCTGGCAGTGTTAGAAACACAAAGAACAGAGACGCGTCAGACCTGGAAGTGAGGGCTGGGACACCGGCTGTGGGGCACACATCCCCGGACACTGAAGGGTTGAGCAGCACCAACAGTAACAGAGTTAAAGTGGCCAGAACATCAGTGGAGAACGGTCCGCGATCCCTCTGTTCTGAGTCAGAGGCTGGGATTTGGCCACTGCTGCTCTGACTCTCAGAAGAGGCACAGCAAACCACTAGGGAAAGCCGCCAGAGAACAAAAACCTGGAAATACAGCCTCACAGTGTGCCCATCTCCATCNCGGTCCGCGATCCCTCTGTTCTGAGTCAGAGGCTGGGATTTGGCCACTGCTGCTCTGACTCTCAGAAGAGGCACAGCAAACCACTAGGGAAAGCCGCCAGAGAACAAAAACCTGGAAATACAGCCTCACAGTGTGCCCATCTCCATCCCCCTCGCAGGGGACACGGAGACTCTACCCAAACAGGGTTGCCTGAGTATCAGCATGGCAGGCCCCTCCCCCAGAAGG
>NC_048220.1:36378666-36495492 GCF_002007445.2 Ailuropoda melanoleuca
AAGAGAAGGGCCATATGCACCCCAATGTTCATAGCAGCATTGTCCACAATAGCCAAACCGTGGAAGGAGCCGAGGTGCCCTTCAAGAGATGACTGGATTAAGAAGCTGTGGTCCATATATACAATGGAATATTACTCGGCAGTCAAAAAGAACAATTTCTCAACATTTGCTGCAACATGGGTGGCAGTGGAGGAGACAATACTAAGTGAAATAGGTCAAGCAGAGAAAGACAATTATCATATGATTTCTCTCATCTATGGAACATAAGAACTAGGAAGATCGGTAGGGGAAGAAAGGGATAAAGAAAGGGGGGGTAATNAGGGATAAAGAAAGGGGGGGTAATCAGAAGGGGGAATGAAGCATGACAGACTATGGTCTATGAGAAACAAACTGAGGGCTTCAGAGGGGAGGGGGGTGGGGGAATGGGATAGGCTGGTTATGGGTAGTAAGGAGGGCACGTATTGCATGGTGCACTGGGTGTTATACGCAACTAATGAATCATGGAACTTTGCATCAAGAATCAGGGATGTACTGTATGATGACCTAACATAATATAATAAAAAATATTATAAAATAAATAAATAAATAAATCTTAAGTTAAAAAAATAAAAAAAAATAAACTCAGTTCCTAATCTAAGTCCCTTTGTTTCTTGCCCACAGAGCTGTACCTCACCTTTCAGACCATTTAATGGAATGATATGGGAAGGAGGTGGTTGGGACAGGAAAAAATGCTCTCTGGTAGCATCAACAGTGAAGAGTTTTGCATCCCTAGGAAATCCCTCCTTCCCATCATCCACTCTCACTCAAGTATCATCCTGTGCCAGACTTCGACAAACAGCTATGCAAGTATAGCTTTGCTCCCCCAAAGGAAAACGGGGTTCTTGCCAGGGGACCCAAAGGCAAATCTGCACTGTTTATGTTTTTGAGAGCTTTATAGGGGTTATACCCACATATAATTCTGAAGATGGAATTGAAAGGAAAGTGACATATGAAAGGAGAAGGAAATTCCCAAGTATGTGAGAGGCAGCTGGAAGAGAAAGGCCCACCTCTGTTCCCAGCTTTGTAACTCCCAGCCCTGTAGAGCTCTAGCTTTTGGACTATATATAGGGGAGGGAGCCTACAGCTGGACCAGAGATCTGGCCAGATTAGAGACTGCATCTCCCAATTACTAAGGGAGAGGGATTCTTAGAGTTTGGGGTCTGGGAAGTCCCTTTAGATGGACGTTAGTATTCCAAAGGTATCTCCAGGGCTATCTTCACTCATCTTAGTCCGTGTATTCCTGGATATTATATACCTATGCTCTAATATTTGCAGCCAAAGGATTAAAATGCCATGTCTTGGCTTTCTACAGCATGTTTGGACAGTGGTTTTATCCCAGTGACCATCATCTACATGTTATTGCTGGGAAGACACCGAGACAATTTGAAATCTGTAGCAGAAATAGCGGGATGGAGTCTCCCTTTTCCAAAACAGTCTCCTATGTGGCCAAAACATCAAATTGTTATGGCAAGAGGCTCGGGACTCAGAGAGATTATTCAAATCCCACATTTTCTACTTACAATTTGTCGTTGGCCAAATTTCACAACCTCTCTGAGCCTCAATATCCTTATCCTGTAAAATGTGAAAAATAATGCTTCCTTCTCAGGCTTGTGAGGCTGAAATGATATAATGTATACCAAAATGCCTAGCCTTGTTCCTAGCACAGGTTGAGAGTTGGTTTCATTCCCCTCTCTGTCCTCATACTCATTCCTTCTTTTTTCCTTTTGTTATAGCTCATATTAGCACTGTAAAAAAAAAAAAGGCATTATCTGCTTTTTATTTCTCCTGAAAAGGCTGTGTAAATTCAGCATCTCAGGTTGATGATGCTTAGGAGATAAATGCTTATGAGAACTGTACCAAGGAATAGGACAGTCTCATCCTATTCAAGAATGCAGCCCAGAAAAAGGGATGGATAGCCTGGCCCAGTGACATGAAGGCCAAGGAAGACCAAATACACTAACAGAAGCCACAGAATTTCCTCACCAGGCAGAACCAAGAGGCCCCAAGTTTCCTAGACATCTGTTTCTCTTGGGGGTTCACAGTCCTGATCTTTGCCTTGGGGATCTGAATGTTCTAATTGCTGGAGGCAACTCAAAAGAAATTTAGTCAACGGAGGCAGAAACAAATCAGTAGACAAGCTGGCCCAAATGAGATGCCCTCCACTAGAATTCTTGAATTGCCTGAGTTGGATTTCCATCAGACAAGATACCCAATGAGACAGTGGAACACTTTTTATATCTGGAGTGAATAGGAATCCAGTGTAGGAAAACTGCTAATTTTAGTAAGGCAAATAAAATGCTGAAAATTTTAATATAGTCCTAGAGTGAATATTTTTGTTTCTATGCCAAAATTCTGCATTTCCTTCAATAAACTTACAATAATTTTGTAACAGCAAGATAATAACAA
Source organism: Ailuropoda melanoleuca (assembly GCF_002007445.2). NCBI lineage: Eukaryota > Metazoa > Chordata > Mammalia > Carnivora > Ursidae > Ailuropoda > Ailuropoda melanoleuca. The sequence goes on from NC_048220.1 coordinate 36,381,112, forward strand.
TGACTGGTGGAGCAGAGACAGAGGTAGAGAGGAAAAATAAGATGTGTTCTGAGTTGGAGCTGTATATTTAATACTATAGATTTGGAACTTCATCATTTTGAGATATAACTGTGTGAAAGTAATACAGTTGTGTGTGTGTGTGTGTGTGTGTGTGTGTGTGTGTGTGTGTGTTTACACATGCGGCAGGGGTAAAAAGACTTTTTCAGCAAAGCAGAGCCCTTGAACAAGAGTATAAAAGGCACTCTGAGCGAGACCCTCACATAAATGTCTAAGTTGTGGTGAGAGGGTTCAGAGCTTCGGAATCAGAAAGCCCATTGGAATCTCAAATCTTCCAATGACAAACAATGTGGATTTGGGCAATATTCTTAGTCTCTCTCAGTTCCTATCTGTAAACTGTGAAAAATAATCCTTACTTCACAGGATTGTTTTTAGATATAAATAAAATAATGTTTTTATTAGAAGCTTTGTTTCATTCAAAGAACTAGACCCCTTACTTCTGAACATCTTTTTCCATGTCTCTCTCAACACCTCAAATTATTCTTCTACCATTCCCTTTTTGACCAATCAGTAAATATTGACCAGGCACCCATCATACATTCTACAGCACCCCCAGCCTTCCTGAACTCAAGGTAAACAAATCCATGTTTCTGTCTAAAGTGAAGAAGTCATGGAGATATCAGGAGGTGGGTGCTAAGGCTGTACCTGGCTCAAACTGATTCACAGCTGGAACCGGTCTTTGGTGTTCTGCTGTCTCCCTTACAAGTATGAAATTGTTTCTTCCCAGGGAAGGTGTTCATAGTCTACTCAATGTCATTCACCCCACATTTCACTCTCTGATTTTGCAATAGGTGGATTTGCCTTGTTATTGGGAAAGGTTGACCCCTCCCCTAACCTCAGAAGAGTGAGTCATTGTTACCCTAACCCTAGGGTAACCTCCTTCCCCTTTGCCAGTGATTGGTTTAAGAGAAGGCAAGTTATTCAGTTCTGACAACAAGAAGCAAGGAGAGGTCTTCTTGAAGCTTCTGCTAAGAATTTCACTTTCTTAGTAAAAGGCACAGATAATGCTTGGGAAGCTCATTCCTTCTCCCTCCATTTTCAAAGTGGAAGTGATGCCTGAAATTGCAGCAGCCAGTTTGGGGGCATGAGGCCATAAGCACAAGAATAAAAAGCCAATAACCAAAGATGGAGAGACTAGGAGATAGAGGACAGAAAGAACCTGGATTTTCGGTGATATGATAGAGCCCTGAACTGATAAACTTCTTATTAGGAGAGATGAATAAATGTTTTTATTGCTTAAATCACTCTTCATTGGGTTTTCTGCTTCTTGCAACTAAAAGCATTCCTATTTGATATTCTTTTCTGAAGGGTCATACTACAACCTTCCTTATAGCCCACTGCCATCTTTGTTTCCAAATGACTTCTAAGGCAGTCCTGCTAATACCTGCAGATGATGGTAATTAGCTGGACTTAGGGCATAATTTCATCCAAGAGTATATGCATTTTAACAAAGGATTCCTGGGACGGGAAAAATTTCCTGAGACAAAGGCCATGATGGTAGAATAACAGGTTATGGGACTGATACTTTGCAGAGGACCGGGACCCTGATTCTTGCCCCTTCAAGGCCAGGGTTTAAGCGGCCACTTGGTCTACTTATGCATGTTTCCTACAGTCTCGTAACTCAACATGTGGCCCACCAGCAGTACTAATATCACTTGCGGACTTGGAAAAATGTGAAAATCTCATGCCCTGGCCCAGACCTACTCAATCAGAACCTTAGTTTTAACAAAGATCTCCAAGTGATTCATATGCACATTCAGTTTAAGAAGCACTGCTCCAGAGGACACAGAATTGCTAAAGTTAGGAAAAAGCTCAATTTTCTCCTCTTAGATGAATAGTTGGCAAGGCACGATGTTACAAGGGAAACTTCTCATATTGTTATTTTTTCTGGCAGTAGAGATTTGGGGTAGACAAGATTTACTGAATAAATAAATATAATCTTTCAGAGTCATCTGAACACAGAGACCAGAACCATTCAGCACAACTCACATGTTTCAAGATTATATCTTTTTTCTTTTTTAGTAATCGTTATACCCAACATGATGCCCGAACTCATGACCCTGAGATCAAGAGTCACATGCTCTACCAGCTGAGCAAGGCAGATGGCCCAAGACTATATCTTATTTCTAAAAGGGGCATGAGTTACACAGAAACTGAGACATATAACAGAGAGAGTAGTATGGTCTAAGGAAGGGCTCACTGCAGTTAAATACCTCCTCACGTCACAGGCCTTCACTTAGATCACTTCCTGCAGGGGTCCACCTATTTCTCTGAAGACTCAGAATCTCATTGGCAGTGACTGGTAATCAGGCTTTAAGAGTTATTCATGCCAATAAAAATAAACATTAGGGATGCCTGGGTGGCTCAGTCAGTTAAGTGACTGCTTTCGGCTCAGGTCATGATTCCAGGGTCCTGGGATCGAGTCCCACATTGGGCTCCTTGCTCATCAGGGAGCCTGCTTCTCCCTGTGTGTGCCACTCCCCTTGCTTGTTCTCTCTCTCTCCCCCAAATAAATAAGATCTTAAGAAAAAAATAAAAATAAACAGTAGTTTGCATGAGACTCAAGAATGTAAAAAAATTAATTTACATGAAATAATATATAGTCATCAAATGGACAAGAAAGCTCTCCTTGGCTTGGATCAGAGAAATTTCTCCCTATAAGAGGCTTCCTGGGAACCCAAGTCATAATCAGAAGTCATCTCACTGATTTATCAAGAGACCTCCCTATCTCAGGGACCAGAACACTTGAAAGTTCCCAAAATAAGTTCATTTCGCCCCTAAAAAAAAAAAAAAACACATGGCAGACACAATTAAAATGAGAAGGATATTTAGAAGATTTAGATAAATGTATACTAACAGCATGAGGCTGAGATAGCTGTGCATATTCTTCTCACTATTGGGAAAGTCTTGATAAAGGGAGAAATGGAAGGCTAATAACAAAGTCTCTCTGTCCCTAACTAGTCTTAGCTGATATTCCATTTTTTGGATTTCTATGCTGATGATTATTTCTTTATATATTCTATGGTTTTAGTCAAGTTATAATCAATGTACCTGGGCAACATGCTATTTTTTATTTTTTTCAAGTGAGTTGGATATCCTTCTTCTGGCCTAATACATATTTATCTCAACATTTAATGTACAGAAGGAAACATCATTTCACTTATTTCTCAGTTCTTAGTAGACATCTCATGGTCAACCTCAAGTACTAGTATAGTATAAACAACTGATAGAGTATTGACGACAAGGCATAGACAACAAGGTATAGTACAGACAACAAGGTCTACCTACTGCCATTAATGGATGTGGTGGGATACAGCATTATGGTCCCTAACTTGTGTGTCTCCACAGGAATGGGTTACAGGTATGCCCAAGTAATTGACTCTCAAAAGTCTTGGGAATACATGCATGTCCTGGGTGGCTGGAGCCTTTGGGTTATTTCCTCCCCACAGCAGTTTGTTATAAAGTGTTATAATTCTAATATGTGTCAGAATATCAAAAAGGCTGGGGATCCCTAGCGCGGTGTAATGCCCTGAAATCAGGGTACCACTAGACATCTGAGCAGCCTTGGGCAGGTCACTACCTACTACCCACTAACCTCTCTCGGTAGCCCAATATCTGAGACAGGTGGACCAAAGTTTACTTGATGCTAAACTAACAAGGTTACTTACATTCATTTGGTGTCTTAGTCTATTCAGGCTATTGTAACAAAAATACCAGAAACTGAGTGGCTTATTAACATCAGAAACTTGTTTCTCATAGTTCTGGAGGCTGGGAAACCCAAGATCAAGGTTGCTGACAGATCTGGGTTCTGGTTCTTGATCTACAGACAGTCATCTTTTCACTGTAACTTCACAAAGTGGAAGGGCATTAGGGAAATCTGTGGGATCTTTTTACAAGATCACTAATTCCATTCATGAAAGCTCTACCCTAGAAAGGCCCCACCTCATAATAACATCACATTGGGCATTAGGTTTTGACATAAGGATTTGTTGGGGAGCACAAATATTCAGACCAGGGTACTTGGGCCCAAAATAAGCTTCACCCTTGAGTGAGGGCAGTGCTGAGCCCATAGGTGGAAGCTAAGTGTTTCCAGCTGTGGGCTTGCTGGCTGTAGAGGCAGAGGCCAAGGCCTTTTGGGTCACAATGTGGGCGGCTTATGAAATCCCTCAGTGCTATCCTATCTTGCTGTCAAAAGCTTTCTAGAAAGTTTTATTTTAATATAACTATATTGGTTTACTAGAGCTGCCATAATAAAGTATCATATACCGGGTGGCTTAAGCATCAGAAATTTATTCATTTATTTTCTCATGATTCAGAAAGCTAGACATCTGTGACCAAGGTGTTGATAGGGTTGGTTTCTTGTGAGGCCTCTGTCGTTGGCTTGCAGATGGCCATCTTCTCACTGTGTCCATACATGCTCTTCCCTCAGTCTATGTATTTATATGTTTCTTAATCTCCTCTCCTCCTCTAAGGAAACCTGAGTTTATGTATTTATATGTTTCTTAATCTCCTCTCCTCCTCTAAGGAAACCTGCCTTAGAGGATTGAGCCCCACCCATATGATCTTATTTTACCACAAGCACATCTTTAAAGGCCCTATCTCTAAATACAGTCATATTTCGAGGTATTGGGGGTTAGGGCTTCCACATATGAATTTGGGGGTAGGGAACACATGTCAGCTCATAACAGTCACCAATAGCACTAAGACAAATCTGTGGCTGGCTCAGTATGATAGGGATAAGAAAAGAAAAAAGGATGTAAGCCACAAGATTTAATCACACAAATAACACACAGTATTTTAGAAAAGAACAGATCCTTGGGAAGTCCACCTTATCTTATGCTATCATTTGCTAGATTAAGAAACTGAGGCCCAAGGTGTGATACGACATCCCCAAACCTATATAATTGTGACACAAAATAATAAATAACCCAAGAGTGAGGCATATAGTAAGAACTTTGTCAGAAACAAATGACTTTGCATACATATCCTTGTCTATAAAATCAGAATAAAACACACTGTGCCTTTGGCCAGAAAACATACTCATGGGAGAAGGCCTACTTAAGGTCCTGCAAATTGGTCATTTGCCTCTGGTGACTTCTTTCCTTGAATCCTGGAGTTCCCATCTACTATATTCCCAGCCTCCATCTCTAGCACTGGTGTGGCTGTCTGCTGAGATGCTCTCTGCCTACTCCAGGGCCAGGAGCAATTTCCCGATCTTGGCTTCCAGGTCCTAGCATGGCAGCCACACTGCTTCTTCATACTTAGAGAGCTGGTGACAAAATCACAGAATACTGAATCCAGTACCTCCACTATTCTGACACATCCCCACAACCTGCTTCCCCACAGAATTAGCAGTAGGGAGATAGCTTCTGTCTCACTTCTGTGGTTCAGATTGTGTCCACATGTGTCCAGCTGGTGAAAACTAGTTTGCATCTAGAACCCTAGATACAAAAGTCTAGGAAATACAGCTTTTAGTGTTCCAATTCTCTAGTACAGAAAGGCAGGCAGAGCACTGATCAACCACATCCAGCACTGTTATGCCCTGGGTTTTGTGGATTTTAACCAGTAGAATAAATTAGCTGAAGACCACTGGAAACACTGAACGGAGAAGACTACCATGCTTCTTTAGTATGGAGCTGAACTCAGGCCAAGAGGAGACTATTTTTTAAAAAGGGTAAATGGATCAATTCTTACAACACACATAACTTTTGCAACAAGAGTCAGCATGCAATGCACACCAACAAATAAATCAAGGATAACTATTTTCAAGACTTGCCTGGGCACAAAAAGGATTTGTGTCCAAGACTGACACCCTCCCCCCTTCCCAAGCATTCTCTTTTCTCCTTCTTTTTAATAATAGGAACACCTATCATTAAATATAAATACATGAACACAGACACATGGGCATCCAGCTAGTGAAGGAGTTGGCAAATGACGGCCTGTGGGCCAAACCAGACACCGCCTCATTTTGTAAATACAGTTCTGTTACAACATAGCCACTCTCATTTATTTCCATATTGTCTACATCCGCTTTCACTCTACACTGACAGTCAGGTAATTGTGACAGAAACCATACAGCCTACAAAGCTGAAAAGACTTCCTCCCTGGCTCTTTACAGAAAAAGCTTGCTGACTCCTGAGCTGAAGACGGTATTTTCTAGCCTCCCTTGCAGCTAGGGAAGATCACCTGACTCACTGCCGTCCGAGGAGATGTGAGTGAAAGTGACACACACCACTGTTATGTTTGGCCTTAAAATATCAGCTGTGTATTCTCCCAATATTCTTCCCTGGTCCTGTCAGCTTAGCAAACTTTTTCCATGAAGGGCCGGATAGTAAATACTCAAGACTTTGTGGGCCGTAGAGTCTCTGTCACAATGACTCAGCTCTGCTCTTAGAGCACAAAAGCAGCTGCACACAATCCATAAAGAAGTGAGCATGTCTGTATTCTAATACGACTTCATTTACTAAAGTAGGTGGTAGGACACAGTTGACCTATGGGCTGTAAGTTGCTGACTTCTGCCTTAAGAGATGGCTAAGTAACACAGAAAAGGTGCTTGAGTTTCTGAATGACCGCATGGGGAAAAACCACAACCTGGACTGTTTATCTCAAGCTTGGTTTATGAGGAAAACAAACAGTGTTACTTATTTAAGCCACTGTATATTTGAGTCCCTTTGTTATGCAGTGTAGCCGAAGAAGTGCTTCTTTGGCTTGTGAATGACACACAAACTAGGGAGATGCTTTCTAATATTTGCTCAACATCTTGCTCCTAACGTTTACAATTCTATGTTATCTGAGCACCTATTGTGACCTAGTCTCTGTGCAAAGCACAGCAAGGGATGAAATGATGAGAAAGACACATTCTTGCCCCTTGCAAAGTATAATCCTTGGATTAGGATTTGCTGGTGGGTTGTAATCAGTTATGAAGTCACCACTAGCAATTGATAACTTCAAAATTAAAGTTTTGAAGTTTGTGAATGATGTGTTGTGCCAGGGGTCCCCAAGATCATCCTAAGGCTTGATGACTTGCTAGGACTCACAAAACTCAGAAACTGTTATGCCCACAGTTGTTGTTCATCAAAGTAAAAGACACGGATTAAAATCAGCAAAGGGAAAGGAGCATAGGCTAAAGTCCAGAAGAAACCAGATACAAGCTGCCACATGTTCTCTCCCCATGGAGTCACATGGAGAGGTGCTTCATTTTCTAGCAATGATATGTGAGAACACATGCCAAGTGCTTGTATCTAGGTATGAACGGTGTTTGAAGTAGGATCACCAGTAACAGGGCTCTTGTGAGGCAAAAATTAGTGACAGCCTTAACTATGGTTGTGGATGTGGAAAGAAGAGACTTACTAGAAACAATTCAGGCAAAGAATCTGTAAGAATGAACTCTAAGAATTTGGTGAATAGTGACATGCCACACAGAGAGGAATGGAAAAGAAGTTCGGAGTCACACACATTCCAGGATTTAGAGAAAAGGTGGCTGGGATAATTGTGGGGCTACTATAGGAAGTGGGAAAATGGAAACTGGCACTGGAGTTTATTTGAAGAGGAGCTGGGGACAAGATATAATCCATAAGATTTGGAAATGGTGAGTGAATACCAATAAAAAGTCCAAATGATGTCCATTGGGACATTTAAGAAATGTGTTTATAGCTTGGGAGAGGACTATGGGCTTGAGAGCCCTTGGCATCAAGTTCTGTGGAAATAAATGACATCAAGGAAGAGAATACAAAGAGGGAAGAGAGGCTGACTTGAGAAAGAAGTCTGAGGATGCCATTAGTTAAGTGACAGGCAAGGAAGAGGCATATGAGAAAATTAGAGAAGAGAAGCAGAGGTGAATCAGGTTGGAAGGCAAGGCAGCACAGAGAATCCAGCAGACTGACATGCCCTTGAGAAGTCAAGCAGGGTACATGGGAGAGAGACTGCTGAGCCTGGTTGGCAGCAAAGAAAGGCAATGCTCCATGACCTTGAGGGGGGCACTGGCCCAATTTCAAAGATTAGGGAATGAGTATTGGGAAAGTAGAGGAGAAAATCTCTCTCCTCCATGCCTCTGGGAGGAGCAGGAGCTCCTGTGGATGGGGGTGGTTGGAAGGGAGGGGCTGGGCAGGACAGGACACAGGGGTGGGCAACCAAAAGCAAAACGCTGAGTGGGCACCCCAAAGCTTTGAAGAAAGCTTAGAAAAGCAAGTGCCCCTAAGGCCACAGATGATGACAAGCTGTTTTTTCTCATGAAGCTGGAGCAGCTATGTTGATAAGGCCCTTTAAATGCTGATGGTACTGTGAATGTCCCTCGCAGACCACAGGGAAAATGGTCCCACAATCAATTATCATCTGGGTGCACTGCACTAGTTAGAGAATTTGGCGGGTACTTGGGTGTTGTGTTCCAGCTCAGGATCTCTACTCTTCAGATTAAAGTGTCATTACAAGTCTGTTTATTTTAGAAATGATTAATGGCCCCCCTTCCTCATTTCTCAAGAACAGACTTTCGTCTGTCTAGAGTGAGTCATTAAATATATCGGCTCAACTGCTCTGCCTGCAAGATTACAGATATAAAATCATCTGATTTTGACAAAAAACAGCTGCAGCTTTTCTTGAGTCTACAATCACTTGTGGATAGAGACAGATAGGAAATGTTCCATGATAGTAAGAGTGATGCAAGCCCTCCACCCTATCAGCAATCTTCCCAAGACCCTCTAACTTGTCACCTTCACCAAGATGTCTCTCAGTTAATTCATAACAAGTCAATTTAACTCAACTCTACGAACTCTCACGAGCTACTCCCATGAGTAATGTAGACTATGCAGGACGAACAAGAAGGGATGCTCAGAAATTTTACAGTCTATATGGTGAGCTAAACAAAAACTGCTGAGAAGTAAGACTGGTTGTGGTTAAGTGTTGTGGTAGAGGTGTTTGAAGAAAGAGAGCCTAGAAAGGAAAGCTTAGCCCTCAGACAAGATTTTCTGGAGGATGTTTTGTTGGAGGTGATCTTGAAGGACCTTGACTTGTGTGTGTGTGCGCACGTGTACATGTACATACAGGTGTGTAAGTGTTAACTAGAAGAAAAGCAAAACATTCCAAGAAAAGATACTTTAAAACACATGGAGACACAGAACTGCAGTGCATGGGTAATATGTGGGAAAATCAGAGTTGGAGGGAGTTTTAGGTCCAGATGTTCACAAACTTTGATGTGTGTTAGATCCACCCGGGCAGCCTGTGAAAAATTCATCAGCCCAGGCCCCACCCCTGGATTTTAGAAGCAAGGCTCCCGGGACTTGGAGACGTTAATGATTAACTAGGGTCACACTGCTCATTAATTAGCAGTTGAACCAGCTGGAGAACCTGCTTTCAGGGAAGAACAAGTATTTGTTTTCTTCTTTGAAGGGACCTGAGGTGGAAGATTTGTGAAGGGAGTTATAAGAGAGAAGACTAGAAAAGTAGGCTGCACTCAGATTATGGATACATTGGATGAAAGGCTGGGGACACTGTGAGATTCCTATCAGCACACAAAGCCACTGAAAGCTTCAGAGGGAGAAGTGACACTGTCAAAGTAATCAGACATGTGATGTAAGAACAAAAACTTAACAGTTCAGCCTGTTGACTAGAAGTAGGATTACAACCGGCTTACAGATTCCGGACTGCCCAGCCAGCTAGGCCCTCCCACTCTCATCTGAAGCACTTTCCTTTTAAGACCATAAAAGCAGGGTTTTGTTTTCTGCTTACATAAATGATAAAATATCCATGAGGAAATATCAATTCATCAAGCATCTTCCAAAGCAGCTCATCAAACCAAAGAATGACGAGTCAGCAAGAGGAACGCAAATACTCATCTAGCTCCTGGTCCAAGGGCAATATATGCCGAGTTTCCCCACCACGCTCTCGCATTCAAGGAGCAGCCCCACGACGGCAAGTGAAGATACAGGGATAGTGTAGACGGGTCACCACAGCACTTCACTTTGGCCAGAACAGCACATCAGGAGCCTGCTCTACAGATGTTGGACCTCTGGACAGCTTCACGGGCAGATGGACAGCAGGGAGTCAGAACTGTGAGGCTCCCGGAGGTCTGGGGGCTGGAGGCCTGGGTCCTATTAAGGGCTACTATGCATACTGCCAGCTGAGGGGGAAGGATGGGAATGATTTAAAACCTGACCTGCCTTTAGCTCAACAGTTATTTATACCAGATAACATTGGCCTTGGGAGGACAGCTACTGGGGGCCTGTGTAGTTGCCCAAAGCATTTATCATCCTCTTCTTTGTACCTTCACCATTTGCAAAATTCCCCCAGCTTTTATCTCATCATTTATTCTCCTTCTTTTTGTCTTCTGCAGGGCAAAATACAGTCTCGACTGAAAGATTAAACAAAGACATCCTAAATGGGAACACTCCTTATAGAAGAAGACTCAAGATTATAATTAAAAAGCTGGCAGAATACTAGATGCCAGAGAAACTATCACCTTGGAAAGACTGTGGTAAAATAATCCAGAATGAGGAAAATCTTTCTAAAGAATTATCTACACCATGTATAAATCCATCTGCATTTTGTGTGAAAGGCAGAAGGTCAGAGGTAATATACTTTTGCTTATACTGCGCTCAAAAACAGCATTTCTCTATAGGGATGCTATCACTAATGTGACAGTCCTGTGTCATGCACAATCTCCCCACACTGCAGGACAGCCAGCATTCTTAAATGCCAGCAGCACTCCTCAGTTGTGGTCAAGCTAAAAATGCCCTCAGAACGACTGCTCTAACATTTCACAGTGCGTAGCAGAAATCATTCCCTTGGATCAGTATAAAGATGCAACATATTGGCAACATCTTCACTCATCAGATGATGAGCTGAGACTCCAAATGGATTGCTGGCTTCTTCATGTGGCTAGTGAGGGGTGCTGCTGGCTCTAAACCCCAATGGACTGACTCTAAATTCAGCTCCTTTTCTAAAATATTGTGCTGCCTTTTAATGGAGGCAGAGACTCAGATTTGACTTCAATCAACTAATAAATACATGCAACTGAATTTCTGTTGCTGTTTTTTATATATCTAGTTATTTTCTCAGAAGCATGGCTCTCATTATATAGAGGACACTTGGTTCTGTGAGGTCATTGATAGAAGGGTACAGGTAGGAGCTTAGGGAGCTGGGTTCATATGCTTAACAGATAGAAAGGATCATGGAGCTCCCCGGGACAATAAGGGAGGTTGGAAAACAGGAGAGAGAGGCACAAGGACCTTGGGAGGCCTTGTTAGGTGATATGACCTATCCATGTACTCTGACGCATGAGTCACGAGCCTTCAGTACAACGTATTATTCATGAAACACTTACAGAGTGATTTTTTTAAATATTTAAAATGGCAATTGTAGCTAGATGAACAGAGGCCAATGCAGACAGCATAGACAGTCCCAAAAGTCAGAGGTAGAAAGGTCCATGAGAGTGTAAGCTCCTCTGAGAATCACCAGAAATCTAGAGCCAGGCTCGGGCTTTTCACAGATATGGAACTGGTGAATTTACCCAGACAACTGACACTGTGGAAGCACCAGGTCACTTCTGAAACAGGCAACTCAAGTGAGGGCAGAAACATTGCTGGGTTCTAGAACAGTTTTCAGGTACTGCAGGGGGGAGAACCAATTTGTGTCAGAGGTAACCCAGCTTGAAGCTTTCCCAAAGGTAATCTAAAAATTCATCTCATTTAAGATTCACACAATATTTTAAGTGACGGATCATTTACTTCTCAGCCTGGTCAGGACCATGACAGCAATTCTTTGAATACAGTTAAAACTGGTGAGTGTGGGTGTGATGGCCCAGAAATAAATGGCTTAAAGCCATTTTCAGCTAGTGGTCCCAGAACTGTCACTTCCATAAGCAGGGAGAAGCCAACCATGCCTGGTTATTATCTATAATAAGGATGGGGTGGTTATAGAACTCCAGATTACATGAAAAGAATAGAATTACAGAAAATGACTGAATTCACATATGGAAAGAGGGATTAAGCATAATACTTAAGCATTATGTTAAGCATAATGATCCAGTTATGATTATTATACCTTAGGATTCTCATATCAACATCTAGTTTGTTCTCAGTAAAATTTTGGTGAAACCTGGCTTGCAGTCCGTTGGACACACCCATCTGTTCTTATTTCACGCTGATGTGCTCTGGTTCCCTGTTTTCTTGTATTCAAGACCTCATGACTGCTTGGAAGATGTTCCTTGTCTTTGCCTGTGCCCTGAGCTTTACATTAGAAGCAGGACAGGCTGGCCCCTGGATGCTGGCCCAGTGCTGCAGCCTGGAGTCTCCCTGAGATCTGTACCTGAGTGCTGCTCCCCAGAGGCTCCCTGCTTCATAGCCCTGCAGCCCTTGGGAGTGTGTTGACCCACACTAGGCCAATGGGCACCTCCAAGGCTCCTGGGGGTCCAAAAAGTTCAGAGAGCAGAATAAAAGAAAATCCATTACGAAAACCAAATTTTGCAACCTTTTTCTACCCTGATGCTTCCACAATGGGGTCTCTCAATTCCCCCTCACGGTCCCAATCATATCGTCTAACCTCTTCCACCAAGGCAGGCTCTGGCCTGACATGCTCCAGACACAATTAGTCAGTGGTTGACTCTCATTCAAACAATAATAAAAAATCAGACAGGCATTGTGTTCTTTGAAGATGAACTTGATAGGCATGAAATCTCAAAAGAAATCCTGCAGGCATGAAGCCTAGGGTCCTCAGTGGGTCTCTCCCTGATCCCTGGGCAATGCTTGCCTATCACAGCCAGCACAGAAGGGAACATTCTACTCAGCTTGTCTTCTTTCCTTTGTGGCTCTGCATTGGCAACCTGTTCAGGATCCAGTGTTCTACAGGAAATGCCACGGAAAAGGAGCATAATTACTGCTCAAGGAGGAAACTCGCAGGGTCCCAGAATTTTAAAGGGCTCAGAAAATATCCCAGAAATCACAGGAACATGGTTCAGGGACAAGTGTAAGGCCCCCAAGAAGTTCTAACAATTGAGAAACGGATATTTACAGAATGCAATCAGAGTCCCAAAATTCCAAGAAAAAATACAACCTTAAGCTAAACATCTTTATCTAAAGAAACCTTTGATATCTGTAAGCGAGCCCTTTCTGGACTTTGAAGCATAGATTTGAAATTTGCATGGCACGGCAATCCATCCAAGCCAAACCGGTCTTCTGGCAAATATAAAGTTTTTCTGATAAATGTCAATTGCCTCCAGCCATTTAGAAGGGTGGGAGAATGGGGGAGCTTATATGTTCCTTTCCGTACAGTCTTGCTACCAGGAGTTGTATTATAATGAAAAGAAGTTTTAGACAATACTGTGACAACACCTAAACAGACTCAAAAATAGTCTTAAGCCTGCTCTGTAGCTGAGAAGTCCCACCCTTTACCCTTGGGCCCTCTCTTACCTGGGCCTCCCATAAAAAGGCTTAACTGAATTTGAGGTAAGCATATTCTGATGGCAGGTGTGGCCAGCTTTGCGCTGTGTCAGGCACAAGGTGCTCTGAGCCGGAGGAATGCGGGGCCAATTCAGAGGTCTAGACCTCAAGTCTGAATCCTTCGTATTCCTTCATGTAAGGGCGGTGTTTTGTTCATGACACTACTAACCAACCACCTGTTTTGAATACTACTCTTTTCACCAATTAAAAACTATTTTAAACATCCCTTATGCTAATTGGTAAGCCTTCTAGCGTAGGTTTGGCTCATTGTATTTACAATGCTGAGACCATCTTCGATGATGTTGATTCTAGGTAGGGCACTTCGTCTGTTGTTTAACCACTTCTACAGGGTAGTTCCCTAAGATAGGGTACTTTAAAGGCTAGCTAACTTTACTTAGAGGACAGGTTATCGTTAACTCGTAAATAAAACTATGTCACAATGTTCATATTGAAATATTTTAAAATAAAATGCCACACAGACAGTATAACACATGAGAACAGTAAAAAGGCAACCGAGGGTAGGCCAGAGTTGGAAGCAAGAGAAACAGTCTTGACTAGCTGACTTCTCTTATGTTTCAAGAGCATGAATCCTGCTTCAGTAGGAGATGAGACCCATGTAAACACAGGTTCTCCGGGCTAGAGACTGATTTATTTGATAAGAAATAAACCTTACGGGGCGCCTGGGTGGCTCAGTCAGTTAAGCGTCTGCCTTCGGCTCAGGTCATGATCTCAGGATCCTGGGATTGAGCCCCACATCAGGCTCCCTGCTCAGCAGGGAGTCCGCTTCTCCCTCTTCCTCTGCCTGCCACTCCCCCTGCTTGTACTCTCTTTCTCCCTCTCTATCAAATGAATTAATAAGATCTTAAAAAAAAAGAGAAACAAGCCTTAATGGCCTCTTCCTAAAACTTTTTATTCTGAAGATTAGAATTTCACTGGCCCAGAAGTATCCAGAATAAATCAGATATCTGTATCCAGAGCTTTCGGAAGTTGAGAAAGAGAGTTCGAGGCAAGGGTCACAGAAACAAGTCTGTTCTAACCAATTCTGCATCTCCTCCCTCCTCCGTTGCTTCTGAAAAGCAATTTTAAAAAACTTTAGTAGAAACACATCTAAAGGTGACGAAGCAAATTTCAAGTGTGTTATCAAAATTCCACTAATAAACGGAAAAATGTTACTGGTGAGTCCTGGCTGAAAGGTAAAGCTTTGCCAGTATTTTAAGACATTCACCCTAAATTATAAAACTATTGTCTTTGCTGCCTCAAATCCTTTACAGGACATGGAATATAAATGAAAAACAAATACAGGCACACATACACACACACACACACACACACACACACACACTCTTGTAACTTCCACCAATGCTTTATTTTAATACAATGTTTAAAATGAAAATCAGGCAATGAAAGTGCTAAAATAATTTCACAATAAACCTTGATAGTTTTGGGGGTGACTAGATGGCTCAGTCAGTTAAACCTTCAGCTTAGGTCATGATCCCAGGGTCCTGGGATCGAGCCCCTCATCAGGCTCCCTACTCAGTAGGGGGTCTGCTTCTCCCTCCCCCTCTTTCCCCCTTCCAGCCTTGTGCTCTCTCTCTGGTACGTGCGCACCCTCTCAAAGATATAAATAAAATTTAAAAATCCTTGATAGTTTTGAAATTACGTATTCATCAAACGCCAAGTAACTTGAAATTTGAGATTAAATGTCTTCTACAGAACATAATTCAATGAATCTTTCCCATTCTGAGTCCTTTTTGGAAAGGTAGGGTGGAAATACATACAATGTATTGTATGTATCAACGCTCAGTGGTTGAGCGTCTGCCTTCGGCTCAGGGCGTGATCCCGGCGTTATGGGATCGAGCTCCACATCAGGCTCTTCTGCTATGAGCCTGCTTCTTCCTCTCCCACTCCCCCCTGCTTGTGTTCCCTCTCTCCCTGGCTGTCTCTATCTCTGTTGAATAAATAAATAAAATCTTAAAAAAAAATATTTCTGGACTTCTAAAACCCTTCTGTGCTCGTCAGTTGGGAAGCTTTGTCTTAACCCAGTGATTTTTAAATGTGCTTCAGCGAGCTGTAGCAGTCTGCACTTGTGTCTCAGAAAAAGAGTGGATCTGATCCCATGGGTCTTCCCCTTCAGCTACGGCATCTCTGCTTTTATGTTTTATTTATGAGACCTCTGAATAAAATTTTATGGAAAGGAAGAGTGTTGGCAGCTTAAAGTAGCTAGAAAATCACTATATTAAACCCAACAAATAAAATCTTTCATGATAGAAGCTCAGGCAGCAGTAACAGAGTGATAAGGGAGATATTCTGAAGACAGGGGTTTTCTGGGCCCTTCCACCATATCATGCAGGCGGTATGGTTTACTCCACACAGACCTCCCTATAAGCAGGCCCTGCACATGATCTGTGCGTATCTTGCCCATCTGGCTATAGAGGTTTTGTTTCTCTAGAAACTCTGATGCTTGGGGCATCTGGGTGGCTCAGGCAGTTGAGCATCCAGCTCTAGGTTTCAGCTCAGGTCATGATCTCAGGGGTCACGGGATCGAGTCCCACGTCAGGCTTCCTGCTCAGCATGGAGTATGCTTGGGATTCTTTCTCTCCCTCTATCCCTCCTGCTTGTGTGTGCTGCACTCTCTCTCCCTAAAATGAATAAATAAATCTTTTTGAAAAATTTAAAAAATAGAAACTCTGACGCTTGAAAAAGTTATCCTCATACTGGCAGGTATGATGAGCTTATGCCAGAGCTTGCTAATGTCTTAGCTCAGTGAAACGAAAAACACAGTCACTGTTCTTGCCTTTGGTATCTTTTGTGTTTCATTTTGATTTATTTCTGCCACTTTTCAGAAGCCATACATCATGTAGGAGATCAAAGCTGCTGAAAGAAAGCCAAGCAAAACCAAGTGCTTGTAGGTTGGCTGAGGTTCCAAAGACTGAGGCCTTGATTTGTTTACTATTATAATTATATTATTTCGTTGTTTTTATTGTATGTATTTCCACCCTACCTTGTTCCAAAAAGGACTCAGAATGGGAAAGATTCATTGAATTATGTTCTGTAGAAGACATTTAATCTCAAATTTCAAGTTACTTGGCGTTTGATGAAATGTAATTTCAAAACTATCAAGGATTTTTAAATTTTATTTATATCGATCCTTCGAGCCCTCTATGGCCCATTGTCTCTCACTTTCATTTATCACAGTGTATGGAAAAATTTTCTCTGTGCATCAGATATGAAAACGGGTTGGGGAGAGATAGGCTAGGGCAGTGTGCCTGACAGAGGTTGTCACACTAAATTATTACCAGTTATTAACCCTTTAGTGTGAACATTTTTTTTTTCTTCTTCTAATTCTCGAAGTAAAGGAAATGCGTTATCAAGGAAATCTTGGTAGGGTAGATGAAGGAAGTACGGTTCATAAACCAGCACTCTCAGGAAGGAAAAAATCGAGTGGGAGGGCATGGGAGAAGGCCAGAAACAGGATTCTGGATGGCCTGGAAGCCAAAGGTATGACCTGAAGACAAGGGAAAAGGACACTGAGGAGTGGGAAGGGCTCTGCAGTGAAGGCCCTGCTCTCCCACCTGACAAGGATCAGCCCTGCTCCCAGGTGTCAGCTCAGCCTATGTTGAGATCATGTACATAAACACACATTTTATTTCTGAGGGAGATATTTCACAGTAGAAGCACTTATTTGGGAGACCTGTATAAGTGGCTTGTTCACCTGGAGGAAGGCAGACTTGAGTTTCGAAAGGGTCGATGAGTAATTTCCAGTGAAGACCCGTCACAGAAGAAGACAGGTCCTGACAACCTCTGACTGAAGAAACAAAGCTGCTTCCCACCTCCTCCCTCCCCAGCATCCTGTCCTCTTCCTCTGTTTCTCAACTTCTTTTCCCATCGTTGTGACTCACAAGTGTCAGCCACTGAAGCGGCTCCCCATTTCCCAGCCATCAGAGATCTCATTGTGAGCCGTTTCTTCTCATCCCCATCCACTTAATGTTGGGCACTGGTCCAGACACGATCCCCTTTTCCAAAGGCGCCCCCTGAGGTGCAGCTTCCTGGCAGGCACCTTCCACAGGCAAAAATGATTTGCCTCTGAAGACTGATGCGCCAGACGGACAATCTGAGGTTTATGGTTTTCCAGCAAGGGGTTTCACAAAGCCTTGCCAATTCCCCTTTTGCCATTGGCCAATTCCCTTTCACTGGCTCTCCCTGCCTGTCATCTGCTTTGTCAGCCAAATCCCTTTTCATTTTTCTCAGCTTCATCTTGGACTCAGGCCTAGGAAGGCCTGTCAAGAAGATTCCTGACGTATGAAGTTTTATGACTCTTCCACCACCATCCCGAGAGGCACCATTTGTTCTTCACCTCCAAATGTTTCAGAGGAGGGAGTGCATTCTCATGTCTTACGTAGAGCATGTTTACCAAAACACCAAATGAATAATAGCACACCCATTATTTTCAAACAAGAATGGAAATTAAAAGATGTAACAAAACGATGGAAATAGAATCCTCAAGAGAGATTTGGGGGAAGGGAGAAACAAGTGGAGGAAATAATACAATAGAGAATACCCTTGTACAAAATTGAAAATCTTTAGGAAGAATGAAAAATTACACCAGAAAGGGGGCAGTTGTTTTAGATTCAGGATGTCTTGATTCTTGTCTGAATCCACTTGTCATCCAAGCCCTTCTTCTGAATGCTCTTGGCCTGTCCCAAACTCACTCGCCCTTTTCTCACCAAATTGCTTGTTATTTCTCAGCACCATCTCTCCATGTTAGCAAAGTATCCTGCTCGCCGTTGCTCACACACAACTTGCTGTATCCATTTGAGATGCTTGCCAAACGGAGTTCTCTTCCCATGGAATGGGTCTAGCACTGATTTGGTCTTTGTTTAAATGAACATTTGTTGAGGCTTACTAGGTGCCAAGCATGTCACATGTATTATCTCATTTAATTTTCATAACAACCCTATGAGATAGGCATCGTTACTGCCCCCATTTGAAAATAAGAACACATGAGGAAATGAACTGAGGAGCTTTAAGCCACTGGTTCAAGGATTATTACTGAGTGACAGAAGCAGCATTCTAACTCAGGTATGTCTGACCACAGAGCCTAAGCTCTGAGCCACGGCACTCTCATCATCAGTTTGGAGATAGAAATATCGCCATCCATCAGGCCTCAGAAAACACAACTCTCAAGACCACTGCCATTCAGATCAGCAGGAAAACCAATCTCTTTTCTTAGTGTGCCCCTCTGGCAGAAACTAATACCTTTCCAGCTGCTTCTATGGAAGCTGGAGGTAGCTGAAGCCAAGGGGGTCTGCAGAGAGTTTTTCCTAGCACAACCAAGAAGGCTTCCTGGTGGTGGCATGGCTGGGCGCTGCTTCCCATCCCCCATGATTCAACTCAGAGCCTTCTTCAGGGATCAGCTGCAACAGTTCCTCAGGAGGAAAAGAGGATAATTCCTCACCCTCCACCCTTTGGCACTACTCTCAGTCAAGAGGTTTCCACACCAACCCTGGCCTGACCCGCAGTGAAACTGGCTTAGATTCATTCACAGTCACATCCCGAGGCTCCAGTCTGCCCTGTGGAGAACAGGTTCCTCTGCTCTTCTCCTTTCAACCAACTGGCTCATAGCAGGACTCAGCCCCTCCCTCTTGTCTCATTCTTCCCTCAGAGTAGTTTTGTTTCAGGGACTTTCCTACCTTTCTTGTTCCTCGGTGATGGCTATGTTCACCCACTAACCCTTAGTTCACCTCAAGAGATTTCAGTCACTTTGAATCACAGGGAAGAGTTGTTGGGCTTTAGTTCCTTCCCTCACAGAAGATCCCTGAAGTTCTCAGGCAAATTTGCTCCCACCACTCTGAGATCAGTTCAAGGACTTTTCAACAGTCTTTAAAAAAAAAAATCAAGCTTCACCTCACTCTGCTACAATCAAAATTCAATTCTCAGAGGAAATTACTTCCCTGTTCCTTTGCTTCTGCCACCTAGCAATTTGATTAATTTTGGCCCCACAAGCAACTTGAAGTTTGTCAGCCCCTCCATGGCTGTTAATACTCCTCAGAGCCCAGTAACTGGTGTTCACTGACTAGGGATCAGGAATAGTCTCTCTGTTCCTTTTGTCCCTTTTCTTTTCCCTAGCAATGTTGGGAGCAAGGAAGAGTCTATTATTGGCAAGGCTGTTTGGACTCTTCAAAAGAGAGATGTCAAAGGCAAGATCCTGTGGGGGTTGTAATTATTTTATTCTCAACCATCCTGTACTAGACCTCTCATATGTACTATTATAATGTAGCTGAGTCATATTTCCAACTATTTTATCTTCACTTGCATCCCCAAGGGACACAGGGAACATAGACTGAAGACTCAGGATGAGCCTGGGAAGGTTCAGGGGCTTTAAAAGGAGCTTATTAGCAGAGCGTTTGGGAGAGATTCTCTTCCCCTCTCCACTCTTTTTTTTTATCTGATCCCAGTTGGCCTCAGAAGGCCAGCCAGCTCCCAGACTCCTGGCCCAGCTGCCGCCCCTGCCTGGGTGAGTAGGGGCACTGTATCAGGGAGGGGTATATACTATTTCTCTCTAACCTCTGCATTCATCCTGCTTGATTAAAATATCCATCAAGGTAGGTTTTGCATTGCCAAGGCTAGAATGTATGAAGATGTTCTTTCCCCATTGGGTATACTATGTTTTGAAAACAATGAACTGTCAGGAGGAAGCACAGATAATAAAAGTTATTGACTTCTTAACTAACTTCTGTTGCCAGGCATTTTACATACTGGGTCTTATTTAATCCTCACAAAAACACTGCAAAGGAGATTTTATTCTATTTCTCTTTAGGAGATTAAGGTTGAGTAAGGATCTCTGACATGGGTGACAGCAAATCTTTCTAGATATGTATCCTGAGGAAAGGGAAATAAATGCAAAAACACTGAGACTACATCAAAATGAAAAATTTCTGCACAGCAAAGGAAACAATCAATGAAACAAAAGGCAACCTACTGAATGGGAGAAGATATTTGCAAATGGCATGTCCAATAAAGGGTTAGTATCCAAAGTACATAAAGAATTGATACAACTCAATACCCAAAAACCAAATAATCCAATTAAAAAATGGGCAGAAGACATAAACAGACATTTCTCCAAAGAAGAAATACAGATGGCTAACAGACACATGAAAGAGGCTCAACATCACTCATCATCAGGGAAATACAGATCAAAACCCCACTGAGATATCACCTCACATCTGTCAGAATGGCGAAAATAAAAAACACAGAAACAACAAGTGTTGACAAGGATGTGGAGAAAAAGGAACCCTTGTGCACTGTTGGTGGGAATGCAAACTGGTGCAGCCACTCTGGAAAACAGGATGGAGAGTCCTCAAAAAGTTAAAATAGAACTATCCTATGATCTAGTAACTGCATCAATGGGTACTTACTCAAAGAATACAAAAACACTAATTCAAAGGGATACATACACCCCTATGTGTATAGCAGCATTATTTACAATAGCCAAATTATGGAAGCAGCCCTTGTGTCCAAAGATAGATGAATGGATAAAGAAGATGTGGTGTGTGTGTGTGTATTACATATATTAATATATAATAATATATAATATAATAATATTATATATTAATATATATTAATATATTAATATATATTATATATAATGGAATATTATTCAGCCATAAAAAGAATGATATCTTGCCATTTCCAATGGCATGGATGGAGCCAGAGAGTATAATGCTAAGCAAAATAAGTCAGTCAGAGAAAGACAAATACCATATGATTTCACTCATATGTGGAATTTAAGAAACAAAACAAAGGAGCAAAGGAAAATAAAAAGAAAGAGAGACAAACAGACCCTTAAGATTCTTTCTTAAGAAACAGACTCTAACTATAGAGAACAAAGTTATGGTTACCAGAGGGGAGATTGGTGGGGGGGGGATGGATGAAATAGGTGATGGGGATCAAGGAGGGCACTTGTCATGATGAGCACTGGCTGATGTATGGAACTGCTGAATCACCGTATTGTACATCTGAAACTAATGTAACACTGTATGTGAACTATACTGGAATTAAAATTAAAGCTAAAAATTTTTTTTAAAAAGAAATTTTGTAAAAAGGGTGAACAAGGAGCACCTAGTAAATACCTTAGCTAGCAAATAGTAGAGAAGGAATTTGAGTCTGAAGCCCCATGATCTTCCCACTGCCTGACTCTCCCTAGTAGGTGGTGGCCTCTCACCTGAGCTATGGCCTTCCCTTGGGGGAGTTGGCCAAATCAAACTCAGCAGACTTCTCTATTTGATTATTCTTTTTCAATCACAAAATATAAAAGAAGATAAACCTAAGTATTATATAATATTACAATATCACTTCAATGGATGACTAATTTTAAAACAAAACTCTTCCCAATGTCATTAAATTCACTCAATTTCTCTACGTATGATAACATCTCACATTTTAATAAATTCTGAATTTCCAACTCACTCTCAGATTTTCAGTTCGGAACCTCCTCCAGTTTCTCTTCATCACTAGACTGTTCTGCAGTGTTGGGATCACCATCACACTGTCAGCATATCTATAAGAGTTCTTCTAAGTTGGTTATAAAGGCAAGACTACTACTATGGGCTCAAAGCCTGACTCTACACCTATTGAGGGTGAATCACCTAATTGGAATTGTCAGGATTAAATGAGTTACTAGGTTCAAAGTATTTAGATAGAAAGATCACAGTTAATTGTACTATAATTATTAAGGTTTTCAACTGTCCTAAAAAAGAGATGCATCTGTGACTGCCTTCTAGTATTGCTGTTCAGCTGTTAGAAGACAACCCTGCTTCATCCACTCCAGTAGCTGCGTGGAACTATGAGGACACTTGCACAGACCTGTTTTGGGGCAGAGGACAGAGGAGTGTGGACAACTGGGTACCCGTTGGCGCTGTAATGAGGTAGGACGCAAAGGAGAGGAAGATTCTTTTGATCCATCTCTGTCTTTTATAATAAAAGTTATCATCTTGTTATGATAAATAAGTATCAAAATACTGTCTTTCTAGAGAGGAGAAGCATTTCTAATTTCAGCAGCATAGTTCCAACCATGGAAAGAAAATTGCATCTTATATTGGAAGAAAATAAAAATATTAATAGTATTTATCTCTGGATAGTACAACTACTACAAAGTTTTATTTAGTTTTGGGGAGCACTTCTCCACATGACTTCCAAAATTTTGATTAATATACTTTACTTTCACAGTGAAAAAGTTTTAAAAAATAAAGTTATGGGCATCGTATAAATTTATACTCAAGGTTCCTTCCAGCTTGTCTCTTCTCTGTCAACATTTATTTTTATGACAGCATTTAGGTTCCCCCATCACTTTCTTTTGGATACACTAATGAGATGCCAAACTTAATGCTTGTCTTGGTAAGCCTGATTCCAGGAGCAAAAATATCATTCTTATCTTCTCTTCTGACATTGTGCCTTTGGGTGAGATTAATGTAGGAGAAACTGGACAAATTTAGGAAAAGCAATAGAGTTTATTATAAATAAAATCCAAAAGAAGCACAGGAGTACTCAGCTCTAGTCCAGGAAACCTAACATTACTTGTTTGGGTTGAAGCTACACGAATGAGTCAATCTAGTATCACTCCACTTTGTCACATTTTGCTCAAACACTTAGTCCATCCTAAAAACCACTGCATTCTCTTAAATGTCTCTAATATTTTAATGACTTGTCAGCCTGCAGAACTCTTCTAAATCCTAGTAAGACAAACTGAAGTTTTAGATTGAATAAAGAACTCAAAAGACATCAGAACCTTCAGGATCAAATGAGAAGCTAATGGAGGACTTAAAAACCAATGATCCCTTCTCATTGCATTTAGTTTTTTTTTTCCCTACACGTAATTTAGAATGTTCCTTTTTTAGAAAACATACCCAGAAATGCTTAGAATTAGTGACTGATTAAAAAATTCTTCTTCAGAGGAGCAAGTCCATTATTTACCCAAATCATTATTGAACAATAAACAGGTGAGGTGAGAGAACTTACCATTAGTCATAGTGCCACATAAGGAAATATAACTATAATTATAGTTAATATTTCTGTAGTATAGACACTGGTCTAAGCACTTTAACATAATTAAATCATTTGGTCCTTGCAACAACCCTGTGAGAAAAGACTTTGTTACCTTCATGTTACAGGGGAAAAAAAGAAGACCCAGAGTGATTAAGGAAGTTGTTCAACGTCACATAATCATCAAGTGGTAGAACTAGCATTTGAACCTTAGGCAGACTGGATCTAGAGTCTGTGTTTTTAACTACTAGGTTATGCTGCCTTGACTTGATTATCAGAGATGGAAAAGGGGGGCATCTGAACTACTGGACAGTGCCAGGGCTCTGCCGCATCCCCAGCAGCATTCGCACCAGCACCATCACCAGCGACAGCCTTAAATACTGTATACACACCCATGTTCCAATCACTAAACTATGAATGTACCTTGTTTGGAAAAAGGGTCTTTGTAAATGGACTTAAATGAGGGATCTTGGGATGAGGAGATCACCCTGGATTAGAGTAGACTCTAAATTCAATAACAAGAATCCTTCTGAGAGAAAGGCAGAGGAAGATTTGAGACAGAGAACACAGAGAGAAGTGAAAGAGGGAAAGTCACCACTCAGGTAGAGACTGGAGTAAAGTGGCCTCAAGCAAAGAAATGGTGACAACCAGTGGAAGCTGGAGGAAGCAGAGAACAGATTTCCCCTAAAGCTCCCCAGGGGAAGAGAGGTCCTGCTGGATTTCAGACCTCTGGCTTCCAGAGCTGGGAGAGAACACGTTTGTTATTTTAAGCCACTCATTTTGTGGTAATTTACTACTGCAGCCTCAAGAAACTAATACAAATATATAGTGCTTTCCAGCTTTCAAAGTGCTTTGGTACATGTGATCTCATTTGATCCACATGCACTTACAACTCATAACAGTTCAGTTTGGTGAGCCAGCTCCACCACAAAATGACTGTGGGACCTTGTGCAAGTCACCAGCCTCTCTGTTCTCTATCCCTTTATTTGTAAAATGGGACTAATAACAATACCTGCCCCGTGCCCCTCACAAGGGGTCACGAGGATCAAAGGGAAAGGACTTACGTGAATGAACTTGCTATACTGAAAAATTGACTTTGACCGGGAGCTATTTTTACTTAAGAAGTCTTTGGGTGACAGCTCAATCACTGCCTGGATAAGGATGTGGGTGCTGGGAACATACCCTGCTAGGGCACGGGCGTGCTACTGCCACCTCCTTCTCCAGGACCATCTGCAGTTTGAATCCTCTGAAGGCTGGGGGTGGAGAGACTGGGAATCACCTGGAAACTAGGACAGGGCCAGAAATTTAACAAGACGGAACTCTGCTGTGTGTCCAGTCAGTGCACAAACTGAAGATTAGTGTCATAAGGCTGGCTTCTTGAGAAACATCTGCTGTAAGAACAGAAAGGCAGAGAACCCTGTTCCCCCAAAGCCCTTGCTCCCTGCATGATCAGAAGCCAAGGGCCACCCCAGAAGGTGTGAGGGAAGTTCATTTTCCTGCTGACCTTTCATTCCTGAGCCTTTGGGTGATGACGGCTCTGAAAGGTGGTGATTAGTGCCAATCGAGGTGATGTTTTTGTGAAGCTGACACCTCTCCATTAGGAAATGGACTGTGGCCAGTGGACCAGCCACTCAAGCAGGGCACACAAAGCTACATAATCAATGCTTGGCCAAACCCTGCACAATTAGTATCTTCCTCCAACCATGCTCTAGTGCACAATGGAAACCCTTGCAAGGATGGAAAAATGGGAGCTACAGGGTTGAATGGCACCCTAAGCCTTGGAATAGAAATATAAACAATGACAAGGAAGAAGAAACACAATGGGAGAGAGAATAGGAATGGGGGCAGGGCAACTCAGGGTGCCTGTCTGGTAAGCCCAGGCGGAAGAGAAGAGCTTGTATTAAGTCAAAGGCACTACTCTAAATTCAATGCAAAGCAATTTCCTGATTTTTAATGAATTATGTCACTTGCATTCTGTCAAACTTCTTGCCTCCTGTTCTTCCACTTTTTATTCAGTCTCCACAGGTACCTAGAATTCTACTGAAGCTTGGCATCATTAAGGAACAAAAGCTTCATCAGGTCATGACAATATCTTCTAACTTTCTCCTCTTTTTTCTTTAGTCCCAACCAAAACTTTCTCCACACTTCAATCACAAGCGATCGTTTAAAAGACAACTCTCAATGTGTAACTCACCTGCCTAAAACTATCACTGGCTTGCTATTGCTATTGTATACTTAAGATAAAATCTAAGATCCTCAATACAACCCATCACATGTTCCAGCTGCTGCTGACCTCCCCAAGGTCAATCTCACGCCGCACTCCTGGTCACTTTGTCCTGTCCTTTGCACCTTGCTTTTCTGGCTCGGGGTCTTCAAACAAGTTATTCTATATGTACGTATAGTAATATATCTGTGTGTGTGTGTGTGTGTTTATGTATTCATACGCAATGGAAAGAGACAACCAAGTTTGATATGTATCTAATCAAGTAAGATATATTCCCTTTGCCTAGGAAGCTCTTTCACCTGCACTGTGCCCAACCAACACCCATTTCTGTTCTTCTGACACACAGTAATATCTTCTCAGACCCCTCCGCCTCCCTTTTTAATCATGTTCTTTTTATTACACTCTCTTATATAACACTATCCTTTCTCCTTTTTCTTAATAGCACATGCCGTGTCATATACATATATGAAATATAAGTATTTCATATGTATTTTATGTACAGATATATGTGTGTGTATGTATGTGATTTTTGTTTTCCATTTTGCTCTCCCACTACATTGTTAGCTCAAAGAAGTAGGGACATATATACTTTGTGCCCTGCAATAAAGCCAGATACTTTACCCCAACTGCAGATATTCTGAGATTCAGTTAGTCAGGAATCAGGGCAGAGGCAGGGTTGGCATTGGCAGTTTTTCAAAGTTCCTCGGGTGATTCTAGTGTGCAGCCAGGGTGGGGACTGTTTATCCATCTTTTTAAGAAGAAAGGAACTGAAGCCCAGAGAGGTCATGTGGCTTGTCCAAGGTCTTCTAGGTGCTATTAGCTGTGGAAATGAGGACTCAGGGGAGCCCTGTCTCTTTACACACTAAAACGTTCCTTCACTTAACTTGGAGAAGTTTTGTGCAAGAGCAGAGAAAGATTCATTTTTTTGCAATCTTATAAAAAAAACTAACTTGTACCTGTTTGTCTAGGATTTCTCTGGCTTTAGTACTTAAAGAAAGGGGGAATAATGTTTCACACACAATTGTGAAGGTTAAATAAGCTAATATTTGTAAAGCACTGAG
Source organism: Ailuropoda melanoleuca (assembly GCF_002007445.2). Taxonomy (NCBI): domain Eukaryota; kingdom Metazoa; phylum Chordata; class Mammalia; order Carnivora; family Ursidae; genus Ailuropoda; species Ailuropoda melanoleuca. The sequence continues at coordinate 36,407,919 of NC_048220.1, forward strand.
CACAAAGCCTGGTGAGTTATAAGAGATCAATTGCTGTTAGCTTTTAAACTGTTATAGGAGTCTTTGGAAACTAAGCAACCAAGGTAGAAACACTCTTCCTTTCCCTTCCTTTCCTTCCTTCCTTCCCTCCTTCCTTCCTTTGCTTTGTTCTTCTTTCTTAGTACAGGTGTAAAGAATGGAGATGTTTCAGGAGGTCTAGCAATTGCTAGAGCAATAAAATACTTTTTTTTTTTTAACCAACACTCATTACTGTCAACCTTAAATGCCACCCAGACATCCCTATGTAGTATTATTTCACCCTGCTGAGCGAAAGCATTTCAAGGTGCTCAATCATTAAACAGCTACTTAAAACAACTCTTTCAGGGGTTTTCTTTCCCCTGGGCATCCATGCTTGTTATTCTGTCAAAGTGCCTACTTCCTGGAATCAGGCTTCAGCCGACTGCCTAGATGTTGGTATGTCAGACTAATTATTTTTCTAAGGCAGCACTAGAGTCCTCGGGATACCAATTGAATTTGATCCATATAGTAGCCCCCTTTATTCACAAAATAGACCACAAAATAATAAGTATGTGGAACTTACTCCCCTGGTATTTATTTATTAGTTTTCTTGTTGTTTATTTTCTGCATAGGCCAACCAAAAGATGAATGTGGGGGCAACTCCAAACATGGTAATTAGAGTGTTCATTTAGCCTTATCTCACTAACACTGGCTATCTTTGTGTCTTTAGCAAATCCATATTAGAAATGATGGTTCATTTGTAGGATGATGAACTAAGCAGAAATGCAGCAAATCAGAGAATTTTTGAGAATGGGACTTTGAGGATTACCTCATCTAACCCCCTTGAGAATACTGTTCACTTAATATTTTGTTAATGTAACATTTTGCAAGAAATCCCTCTGGTATCATCATTGCCCATCAAATGGTGACAAGAAGATTTTGGGAAGCTGTGGAATTTGATATGGTAGAGCAGTGGGTAGGTGAAGAAGGGGAAAATAAATCTTGTGTGGTGACAAGCCAGGGAGCAAATCAGCAAGGAAGAGACAGTCCAGGTTGATTGGCAAACAATAAAACTATATCTACAAGGACACAAAAAAGAATTTTTATATATAACAGGAATGAATATCAAGGTAATTATGTTGAGACAAAGAAGCCAGGCAAAAAGAGTACCTACTGTGTTACATTTACATACAGTTCTAGAAAGTAAAAACTAATCTCCTGTGATAGAAAGCAGATCAGTAGTTGCCTGTGACTCCACAACCACCATTCATCTGGTTCCTCAAGTGAGTGACTTGGCATCACCCTTGAACCCTGACCCATCAACTCAGTCACAGGTCCTACAGATTCTACCCTTTAGATGTTGTTTATAATCACTTTCTTCACTCTTATTCTCATGGTCACTCTCTTAGGTCAAATCTTCAAACGTCTTATCTCTTCTTAATAATCTCCAACTGATCTCCTTTCCTCTATTTCCTGCCTTTTCTAATCTATCCTCCATACTTTTATCAGAGTAACTAGTAAATGTTTTCTTTTTTTAATATTAAAAAAATAAAATATAAAACATTTAAAAAATAATTTTAACATGTGTAATGATAAACACTTATGCATCTATCACTGAGAATTAAGAAGTGTTCACATTTTGGAATTTCTACTTGGCATATTTTTTTAAAAGAAAACTTAAAATGAAATCATCTTTGTTCTTCTTCCTATCTTCTGCCCTGCTGATGCTTTCCCCTTTCTAACACTGTCATATATCTGCATGTATCTATTCAGCTCATGCTTTTATCCTTTAACTAAATATCTGTTTTCCTGTGTTAAAAATTAAATAAATGGGGGGCGCCTGGGTGGCACAGCAGTTAAGCATCTGCCTTCGGCTCAGGGCGTGATACCAGTGTTGTGGGGTCGAGCCCCACATCAGGCTCCTCCGCTATGAGCCAGCTTCTTCCTCTCCCACTCCCCCTGCTTGTGTTCCTTCTCTCGCTGGCTATCTCCATCTCTGTCAAATAAATAAATAAATAAAATCTTTAAAAAAAATTAAATAAATGGTACCTGCAACTTGCTTTATTACAAGTCTTTGATATCTATGTGTTTTGATATAAAGAGGAAATGGGCTCTATATTGCTATATAATTTTCTATCATATGAACAAATCACCCTTTATCTATTATCTTATGGGTGGGGCATTTATGTTGCTTCCCAATTTTCGATATTAACAGCAATTCCTAATACACATCATTGTATATGTCCCTATAGTGGGATGAGCAATATCCCCAAGTATTTGTTCATGTCCTAATCCCTTGAATCTGTGAACATTACCTTATATGGCAAAAGATGTGATTAAGTTAAATATCTGGGTTATGGAGTTGGGCTCTAAATTCAATTACATGGATCCTTGTAACAGAGAGGCAGAGGGAAATTCAACAGCACACATAGAGAGGTGAGGGCCATGTGAAGACAGAGCAGAGAGAGAGAGAGACATATACACAGCCATAAGCCAAGAAATGGCCACAGCCACTAGAACCTGGATGAGGCAAGGAACGAATTCTCCCTGGGCCTCTGAAGGGAGCTGCCTCCACCTTGATTTCCAACTTCTGGCCTCCAGAACCGTGAGAATAAATTTCTTTTGTTTTAAGCCATCAAGTTTGTGGTAATTTGTTATGGCTACCACGGGGAACTGATACATTGTATAATGTACTATGTATATAGGATTTCTATTTCATTTCGATTTTCTAGGATTTACACTTAGGAGTCACAGGGTATGTACATATTATACTTTATTTAGAAATTTAGAGGACATTCTAATTTATACTCTCCACAGCCATATATGATGTTTTCCACTTCCCACATCCTTGTCAGTTGTTGATATTATTGGAGTTTAAAATCTTTGTCAATCCAAAAGCTATGAAAGAGTATTTCATTATTATTATTTTATTTGCACCTCCCTGATTAGTTGTGAGGCTGAGAAAACCTGTATGATTCTTGGTCACCTGGATTTCCACCTCAGTGAGTTTCTTGTTCATAATCTCCATACGTGTTCATTGGGTTGTTTATATTTTTATTATCTCAGTAGTTCTTTACATTTCTGAATACTAGTCCTCAGTCTGTTAACTATGGCTCAAATATTTTCCACAAGTCTTTGGATCTCTTAACCATAACATATTTTGAAGATGAAGAGCTTTGAATTTTAAAATTTTATCAGATTTTTTCTTTATGAGTCATACTTTCAGTGTCTTGCCTAAGAAATCTTTCTCTACTTCCATGTCAAAGATTCTCTTATACATTTTTTTATAATTGTCTTAAAGTTTTGTTTTTCACATTTGATTTTCAATCTAATGGGAACCCATTTTTGAAAATAGTTTAAATTGGAATATAACTTCATTTTTTCTTTTATAAAAGTCACTTGTACCATTTTCCCACTGGTTTGTACTACCACCTCAATCACATACAAATCACATAACCTGTCATTTTTGTGTCTCTAGTTTCCAATCTACAGATTTATATGCCCATGTCAGTGCCAATGTCACTGCTGGATTCCTAAGGGCTCAGGAAGGAACTGCAAATGACCACCAGAATAGAGATGCATCTGTCTGAATCAAGAGACCACAGGAGGGATGTAAGATCTCAAGGAACCCACGGAAAGGTCCCATGGAGAGAGTTAGTTTTAACCACCTGCTGAGCCCAAAAGTGCAATGTTACCCGGTAAACTAAAAATTGTCTTCTTCTTTTACTTCTCTCTCTCACACCCTTTTCAATCCTGGCTGGGCCAGAAAGAACAGCTAGTAAATGGAGGAGCAAGTGGGGAGGCAGAGAGAACTGAAGTCAATCACACCCACATTGCCAGAGGCAGGCAACCACTAACCAGGTCTTAGCATGGTCAGTGGGGAGAAGTCCCACCTCTCGATAAATCTTAAAGCCCTTGTACTGGACTAGACATTCTAGAAATATGTAGGCAATGAAATCATGATTTCAGACCTTATGTCCTTTGTGAACAGGTGAAAATTATCCCACTAAATAAATTTGAAAGGGTCATTGGTAGGGAAAAATAAAGTTGCATCTGATCACTTCACCTAAGTCATGAAATCAGTACCTTATCACCTTACATGTTATCCCCATCTCCATATCTACTCCTTAAACCTCTCTTCATTCAATTGTACAGTCACTTACAGTTCCTCAAACCAACTCTCTGGTTGCTGCCTCCAGAATTTTGCACATGCTGATCTCCCAGCCTGTAATGTCCTCCTTCCCTCCTTCCTCTTCTCTACCTGGCTAATTCCTAATTATCTTTCAGAACATTGCCTCTCAAACATCACCTTCTCTGAGACACATTCCTCTAACCTCCTCCTTCCCAGCCATATTTAGATACATACTCCTATACAATAAGTCTCTTCATATTATTACAGTTGTTGATATTATGATATACTGTTATTATGGTATATTGTTGATTTCATGTGTGGCTCTCCCACCCCCGGAATATGTCTTATTGTATCCTCGGTGCTTAGCCTAATGCCTCCAACATAGTACGCATTCAGTAAATAACTACCAATGGTGGGTGTTTGGGGTAAAGAACAGATTAAGAGTTAACACCCAGGATTCTTTTGGGAAATCCCCAAGTTTCTGGAGGAGAGTAAAAGACCTCTGGAAGGTATACAGCAGCCAGGAATCAAAAGAAACGATACTGGTAGCAGAAAACAGCAGAAGGTAGAGCTACTCATAGACAATGTGGGCATGGCACGCTCAGAAGGGTCACCTTTGAAGGATTTTTCCTGCCAAGAGGACCTCGAAAATCGCCTTTCCTAGAGAGATGCTCAAGTGAACATAATTAAATGAAAGGAAATTTAAACAAATGTGTAGGATGTGTCGGGCACTGTGCTTGGCATACTACCTTCACTCAGGAAAGAACTCTGAGAGTCCTGAAGAAAGCAACAAGCATTTCTGATGTAATTCTACATGAGGAAATCCCTTAGCCTAGAATGTGCAAAGGCAGACAAAAAAAAAAAAAAAAGATGTGAAAATCTGCGCACACACACACACACGTTTGTATCAGCATTTCATCACTGCCTCTCATGAGTAAGTGCTACTCTCTTGACTCTTTTCCCTGTAAATGATCCTGCTCATAATGTTTATAATAAAATGCAGCAGTAATAAAATACGATGAAAGATAAATGGACGTATTTAAAAAGTAGTTGTACAAAAGACTGTTTATGTTGCATGGCAGACCATTTTTCATACTAAAAGTGGCTAAATTTATCTATATAAATCATGATTATGTTCACTGTTTTTTGCATTGACTTCCCTAAACTATTCCAGATTTAACCTCTAGTCTTTGTATGTTGAGCACTGGATATCAACAATTGGCTTCTTGTTGGTCTTATCTGAAGGTGAACCACTTCCCTCTGGGGGAATCCTAATTCCTGAGAAGCCTGTATTTTTTTTAACTCTTAGTACTCATTTTTGGCTTTGCTATAAAACAGAAAATAGTGGATTTGGGGTCTAAAAGACCAGAAGTGAAGACCCTTAAGAGAGATTTTGTTTCTTTCTATTGTTATGGAATAGAAAGAGTGTCAGGACTCGCCTTCATTGCTCTTTTCTAGGCTTTCCTTTCTCAGGTTGAAGTCCAGTGAGGAAGAATTACTGTTTGTTTGTTTCTATAACATCAATCTCTCCCATCTCTCTACACCCCCACCCCTCTCCAACTGACTATCAAAATCTAAAGATATTTATCAGATATTTTTCTTTTTCTTTTTTTTTTTAAAGAATTTATTTATTTATTTGATAGAGATAGAGATAGCCAGCGAGAGAAGGAACACAAGCAGGGGGAGTGGGAGAGGAAGAAGCAGGCTCATAGCNATCTTTTTTTTCTTTTTAAAGAATTTATTTATTTATTTGATAGAGATAGAGATAGCCAGTGAGAGAAGGAACACAAGCAGGGGGAGTGGGAGAGGAAGAAGCAGGCTCATAGCAGAGGAGCCTGATGTGGGGCTCGATCCCATAACGCCGGGATCACGCCCTGAGCCAAAGGCAGACGCCTAACCGCTGTGCCACCCAGGCGCCCCCAGATATTTTTCTTGCTCATATTAAGGTTTTTGGAGGGGGAAGTCAGAACAAATTTGTCATATACATAAGTTTTATAACAGTCATCGTCATCATCATCAATTTCAATTTCTCTTTCATTGATCATTTACTATGTTCCTGGACCTAAGAACTTCTCACACATTATTTCATTCAATATTCACCACAACTTCATGTAATAACACTGTTTTCATCTTATACATGAGGAAGCTGGAACTTAGAAGTCTTAAATTACTTGCCCAACATATCAGAGAGTGAGAGTAGCAGAGTCAGGACTGAAACCAGGGCTGATTCCAAACCCATGTTCTTTACCACTGTACCATACATATGCACACAGCACACAGTATTCTTCATTGTTTATGGCTTTTTACTTTGGGAATTTTTTGTTGCAACAACTTAATCCCAGACCTAATTTCATGCTTCACCCAGAAGCATATACCATAAGATGAGTTGTTCTAAGCAAAACATAATTACAATGGTAAATCTTTTTTTTTTCTGAGTAGCCATTCAAAATAAAATATGCAGCAGTTCTTACACTCCCTAAGTGTGACCCGTGAAGAACTGATTCATTGCAATTTTAACTCTATATTTTCTGTTCCGCAGTTGCTTTTCTAAAGTCTTTACTTAGAAGCACTAAATCAAAGAGAGAAAAATTAATGTGATTTTAAGGGCAGATTGGTTTATAATGATTTTTAATTTTATTCCAGTTCCATATTTGAGAATCACTTACTAAGCAAAATAGTAGCAATATTCTTCTTGACAATAAGGCATAAATTATAAATTCCCATATTCCCTAAAATAGACTTTATAGAAAGAAACTTCACTGATACAAAGTTAATTTGAATCCATTTACAAAAAATTCATGAAGTGTGCATATATTTGACAAAAATGTACAAAATTTGTACACTGAAAACAACAAAACATTGCTGAATTGAAATACAGAAGACCTAATTCAGTAGGAGAGAGATGCTGTTTATGGACTGGAAACCTTAACATTGTTCAATGTCAGTTGATCTATAACAGAGAATAAAGAGGTTTAGAGTATGTCACTCCAAAATATGCCTCTCTGGCATAACGATTATTTTCAGCTAAAGGCAATTAAGAAAAAGCAGACACAGGATGAACTCTCTGCCCTCCCCCTATCTGTGTGAAAGCAAAACATAAATTCCCATTGTGGAGGTGTCTTCCTCCCCCTTTCCTTACCTCATCCTTGGAGATGAAATGGCACTGACAGTCTACAACAAACAAAACTTACCAACTAGGCTTCATCATCCTTAGGCTTCTCTATATATTTACCCTACCACAGCTTGTCACCCCTAAAGGCCTAAACCCCTTTTCCTGTCACATCACTTCTCTACAAATTTATTTTCTTTTGTTAAAATTCTACCTACAACCCACATTCTAACCCCCCTTCCATGCATTCATCACTGAGTTTCTCCCACATGTATATGCACCAAACATGTTAATAAATTTGTTTATTTTTCTGTTGTTAATCTATCTTGTATCAGTTTACTTTTCAGGGCCACAGATGTAGAATCCAGGAAAGTAGAAGGAAAATGTTCTCCTCTGCTATAGGGTCAAAAAACTATGGTCCATGTGTCAAAGCTGCCTGCTTTTGTAAGTAAAGTTTAATTGGAACATGGCCATGCCTGTCCATTTATCTATTGTACGGCTTTTTTACCCTCCCCACCCCCACCCTGCCAAATCTAAAATATTTACTATCTAACCCTTTAGAGAAAAAGTTTGCCAACTCCTGAGCTACAGATTTAGTATAATCTCAAATAAAATCCATCAGACATTTTTGGTATATAAAAACTGATAAGCTAATTCTAAAATTTGTATGGAAATGCAAAAGACCTAAGTTGACAATCTTGAAAAATGACAATGTTAGTGGACTGACAGCACCTGATTCTAAAGTTAATTTGGACTGCTTAGGGCCCTGAAACCTGGCTGGCATTTTTCCTGAACTATGAACCTCTTCCTTCTTGATCCTGACTTTTTGGAAGTCTCTTCTTGAGAGGACCCATTTCCTTGATGGGTTTGTACAGGAAAAGGAGATGATCTTCATTCCACAGCTTTTGTGACATATTCAGTTCTGATGAAAAGTTGAGTACATGTGAAGGTAAAAGAAAACAACTTCCCCTATGAAACTCAGTGCCCTCCAAGGTTGGTACACACGAGTGCTACTCCAAGGGAAAGTCTTCCGTGGAATTATTTCTGAGTCAAGCAGTCCCTGACTTGAGTGTTTCCCACTCCTTGGGATTCTTCCACTTTGATCTGCTCTGCTATAACCACTTATGAACCTACTATTTCTCTCTTCTTTCCAGAGTTCAAGCGTGGGCAAAACCAAAATACTCTTCTTTCTATTGTTCCTTTTACCTCATGCATCATCTAGGGTCTTCTACCCCTTAGCCTCAAAACAAGCCAGTTAATTGATGAAATTTCTTATTTCTAATTGGCAAAAGACTTCTAAAAGCTATGAAAACCAAAAGCAGAATAATCAAGGACATAAAGATTTATAAAGCTTTGCCTGTCCATCTGATAGTACCAAAATTATGTATAATATACTCAGTTTTGGTTTGGTTCATGCTTTGTCTCTGATCTTTGTCATTCTCAAGTCATTTCCCAGTATTCAGAAACTGATCTAGATCTTCTTGGACATATCTTCATATTTTACCCAGTCCAAGGACTGGCAACCAATGCCCTAAAAACTGAATTTTTTCATGATTCAGCCACCTATATCTCCTATGGGTCTCTTATTTAAGGTCGGCTTGCAGAGATGAGCCTAGTTCACAAATGACTTAAAATGCAATGGTGGTTGACACTTTCCATTCCCAGTAATTATGTAGCATTGTCAATATGGTCTCATAGTTAAGAGGAAATGATTTTAAAACCATACTGCATGGTTTTAACTCCTAACTCCACTTTTGCTCGCTCTATAACTTTAAGCAAGTTACTTAACCTCTCCATACTTCCATTTCCTCATCAGTAAAATGAGGATGATAGTGCTTACCTAGAGGCCAACTTAGTAAGGTCATCTGGATATTCATTGGGATGATAAACAAAATAGAGTAAGGAATCACAAAATATTTGTCACTATTTTGATTATCACTAATTTTTTCCAGGCCTTGGTTATCAGTTCTGCTCACCTCGGAGTCAATACTGAATAGATGAGGAGGCAACTTACTTTTCATGATGCCTACAAATTTGGGAGAGAGGCACATTTCTAAAAGAAATAAACAATCTAAATTAGGCAGTGGGCAGGATGAGGAGCAGACAGCAGTACAGTGACATTAGCAGAGATATACTCTTCAAATGTGGGCAAGAATGCTACAGGAATGCTCCCCCAGCACTGCTTGGTCCACCGCCTAACTCAAGTCTTCAAAAAGTGGAAATTGAGTCCATTTTTCTTTCTTTCTCTTTCTTTCTTTCTTTCTTTCTTTCTTTCTTTCTTTCTTTCTTTCTCTTTCTTTCTTTCTTTTTTTCTTTCTTTCCTTCTTTCTCCTTCCTTCCTTCCTTCCTTCCTTCCTTCCTTCCTTCCTTCCTTCCTTTCTTTCTTTCTTTCTTTCTTTCTTTCTTCCTCTTTTTAAACGGGCGCCTGGGTGGCTCAGTCAGTTAAGTGTCCAACTCTTCATCTCCACACTAGGCATGGAGCCTACTTAAAAACAATTTTTTTAAAATTTTTTAATTTCAGTATAGTTGACACACAATGTTACATTGGTTTTGGGTGTACAACATAGTGATTCAACTTCTCCTTATGTAAAAAAAAAGCATAGCCACCATCTGTCACATACAACAGTATTACGATATCATTGACTATATTCCCTATGTTGTGCCTTTTTTACCCATGACTGATTCATTCTATAACCAGAAGCCTGTATCTCCCACTCCACTTCACCCGTTTTGCCCATCCTTCAATCCCCTTTCCCTCTAACAATCATCAATTTGTTCTCTGTATTTACAGGTTGATTCTGCTTTTTGATTGTTTATTCATTTCTTTTGTTTTTTACTTTTTTAAATTTTTTATTATGTTATGTTAGTCACCATACAGTACATCCTTAGTTCTTCATGTAGTGTTCCATGATTCATTGTTTGCGTATAACACCCAGTGCTCCATGCAACATGTGCCCTCCTTAATACCCATCACCGGCCTCTCCCAATCCCCCACCCCCCTTCCCTCTGAAGACCTCAGTTTGTTTCCCAGGGTCCATAGTCTCTCATGGTTCATTCCCCCTTCTGTTTACCCCCCTTCATTCTTCCCTTCTTTATCCTACCTATCTCCCTGCTTATTTCATGAGTGAAACCATATGATAATTGTCTTATTCTGCTTGACTTATTTCACTTTCTTTTGCTTTTTTAGATTCCACATATAAGTGAAGTCATATGGTATTTGTCTTTCTCTATCTGACTTATTTCACCTAGCATAATACCCACTAGGTCCAGCCATATTGTTAGAAATAACAAGATCTCATCCTTTTTTATGGCTGTGTCGTATTCCATTGTGAGAGTGTGTGTGTGTGTGTGTGTGTGTGTGTGTGTTCACACCACATCTTCCTTATCCATTTGTCTATTGATGGATACATAGGTTGCTTCCATATCTTGGCTATTCTAAATAATGCTGTAATAAACGTAGGGGTATGATTTAGTGTTTTTGTCTTTTGGGGGGTAAATATCCCATAGTGAAATTATTGGATCATGTGGTATTTCTTTTTTTTTTTCTTTTTTTAGGAACTTCCATGCTGTTTTCCATAGTGGCTGTATCAATTTACGTTCCCACCAACAGCATATGAGTGTTCCCTCATCTCTACAACCTCACCAACACTTATTATTTCTTGTCTTTTTGATTTTAGCCATTCTGATCAGTATGAGGTGATAGCTGTGGTTTTGATTTGAATTTCTCTGATGATTAGTGGTGGTAATAAGCATCCTTTCTGATGTCTGTTGGTCATCTGTGTCTCTTCTGTGTCCGTGTTTTTTCTGGTATGTTTTTTTCCTCCTCTCCAAAGAAAGGAAGCAAAGCCCTTCATATACTTGGAAACTGTGGCTTAAGTTTTCTTTCTCCAGGTAGATCTTGTTATCATTCCCTTAATCAGATCTGTGATTCTCCTCTAAACTTTCAGCAAGTACTGCATTTTCTTCTGCACTGTGAACCACAGCTAGATGTGGCATTCTACCAAGGGTCTGACTTATGGTGATTATAAGATTATTACTGCTCTATGCTGCTCTCTTAATATCCCATTTGGTGCCCATCTAATCACAGGGCTACATCACTACTGAGTTTTAAAGTTTACTTTCTGATTCTGCAAGTATTTTATTTAGATATATATGTACATGCCCAGTATACTAATTCATTTGAAAATGCCTATCATTGAGGCGCCTGGGTGGCTCAGTCAGTTGAGTGTCTAACTTTTGATTTTGGCTCAGGTTGTGATCTTGGGGTCGTGAGATTGAGCCCTGTGTTGGGCTCCTTGGGCTCGCCACTCAGCAAGGAGTCTACTCAAGATTCTCTCTCTTTTCTCTGTCCCTCCTCCTGCTCCTGAGTGTACTCTCTCTTGCTCTCTCTCGCTCACAAATAAATAAATCTTTAAAAAAAAAAAAGAAAATGTCTATCATTATTACAAAATCTATTTTGCTATTTTCTTTAATTTTTACTATGTTCCAATGGACTGTTGAAAATGGAATTCTTCATTCTGACAATGAAGCAAAGAGGGCATAAAACTTCATTCTGCAATATTTCCCCTATTTGCTCTGTGTGCATTCCTTACTGATTTAGAAATTACTCAAGTTTCCAAAAGAAGAAATGATTTTAAATAAGAATAGTTAAAACATTCTCATGCATTAGTATTTCTCTCTGGGGTGAATGCTAAAAATAGGAGTTATGTAGGTGGAGACAGAAAATCTAAATGTAGGAGGGAGAGGGAGGAAGCACTATAATTTCTACTCAATACGTGGCTATTCAGGCTATTCAAGAAGTGATAGGATTTTAGGTCAGCCAAATATGTGAAAGATAACCTGAAGAAGAAAAGGGCTTGAGGATATGGTTGCAGAATGCAGTCATCTCTAACTCGCCCTGTCTTTGCTCTAGAACATTTTATAGAGAGAAGGCTTATTATGTCTACCAATAAAGCTTCTTAATGAAAGCAAAGTTTAGTTACGAAAACATACTCCCATTTATGATCTCAAAAAAACAAAGTGGACTTAAAATATTAGCATTACTTCTTTAGGTACCACTTCAGCATGAAAAAATGGTTTCGTTATTTTTGAGGTTTCACTGCTTAAAGATCCAATTGGGCTAACAACCCCCCCCCCCTTATTGACACATTAAGGAGAAATTCTTAAACTGTATTAATCAAGATCAGCTAAATGTTGTAAAACCCCCAGTATCTCAAGGGCTTTTTAAAAAGGTTTATTTCTTGCTCTTACAGTCCAATGCAAGGCTGTCTGAGATGGAGGAATGGGGAGGGTCTTCATTTGGGTTTCTTACATGTGGAGGTTAGGCCATCTTCTGGGACTCTGGGGTCATCCTGGATCCTCTGCACTGGGCTGGCAGAGAAGGGAGAAATGGGAGGGAGTGAAAGACAGAGCCTGGTAGTGATGGCCATTGCTTCCACCCACATTTTTTTGGGCTGACTGTAAGGGAGACTGAGAAATATAATTTAGCTCTGTGCTCAGAAAAGAGAGGAAACAAGGTCAGTCAGCAACCAGCCAGTGTCTGCCATATAATTTAAATTAAAGATTACATATTAGCAACCAGGAAGCTGAATGTTACTCCCAGCTCTGGTTCCTTTGGGCTTGTACTGAATCCTTTGAAAATTCACATTAGTTTAAAAATTTAAATATGAGCAGAGTTCACACTAAAATAAAAACTCTTATTTTGGGGTTCTCTTGAAAAATCAGAAGATCGCACAGATCTTCTGGACCTACATTTCCACTTGACATGAAACGGCTGGAATGAAGTAGCAGCCGTCCCCTTACCCAGAGGCCAGCTCTCCAGTTCATCCCCCAGCCTGCTTCACTCACGCAGCTGCCTGGCCTCCAAAGGGGCTTACATTTGCTTTCTCTGGTTGGCATAATGATTTAATATTTCCGGTATTTTATATCTTGTCATTAATATGTTAATAACAACAATGAACCTCAGTAGACTGATTTGGATCAGCAGTTGTTAGACTCTGCTTTAATCATGGTGAAAATTACTAGCCAACTCTATCTGAAATTCCCTTTCTCCACAAAAGTAATGGTCTAATTATGAAAGAATTGAGATACATATTTTATTTGCAGCCTAATCATTTGTTTAGTAATTCATATTCTGAATAGGGACGATAATCTATCAGGAACACAGGTTGTTGAATGTGAGAACTTTGTTTTCCTATTTCTTCCTAGGATTAATGCTTGCTGGCCTTATAATTTTAAAATCTTTTTTATGGACTAAGAGCACTTTACAGAAAAGCAGGCCTCAAGCAACAGAACAGTCCTTGGGTTGATAGCAGAAGAGTTTACAGAAATATAACCTACTTTATGGTTGTTGATCATTGGCTATTTGGGGGAGGGGAGTGAAGTAGGATAGACTTGGTGTATAGCTATAAAAAACAAACAAACAAAAAGCCTTAAATAAAAGAGAGATCCCAATACAGTTCCTTTGTGGTTCTTTCAGTTGAATTTGAAATTGTTCCACAACTGACATTTGAAATATTAACCTACTTTGAAGGGGAGATTGTTGGGTGAATTTTAAATGACAGTTATAACTGCTTTGTTTCTTTGGAGAACTCTGCACAAGTATCTAAGAATTGAGGGTTAGAAGTCTGTCTGTCATTCTAAAAAGAAGGAAATAGATTACCAAACTTAAAATCAGACAAATTGTCCACTTTGGAAAACAGTGTGGAGGTCCCTTAAAAAGTTAAAAATTGAGCTACCCTATGATCCAGCAATTGCACTACTGGGTATTTACCCCAAAGATACAGTCGTAGTGAAGAGAAGGGCCATATGCACCCCAATGTTCATAGCAGCATCGTCCACAATAGCTAAATCGTGGAAGGAACCGAGATGCCCTTCAACAGATGACTGGATTAAGAAGATGTGGTCCATATATACGATGGAATATTACTCAGCTATCAAAAAGAACGATTTCTCAACATTTGCTGCAACATGGATGGCACTGGAGGAGATAATGCTAAGTGAAATAAGTCAAGCAGAGAAAGACAATTATCATATGGCTTCACTCACTTATGGAACATAAGAAGTAGGAAGATCGGTAGGGGAAGAAAGGGATAAAGAAAGGGGGGGTAATCAGAAGGGGGAATGAAGCATGACAGACTATGGACTCTGGGAAACAAACTGAGGGCTTCGGGGGGGAGAATGGGATAGGCTGGTGATGGGTAGTAAGGAGGGCACGTATTGCATGGTGCACTGGGTGTTATACACAAGTAATGAATCATGGAACTTTTCATCAAAAACTGGGGATGTACCGTATGGTGACTAACATAATATAATAAAAATATTGTTATTAAAAAAATATCAGGCAAATTGTCTACAAAGAAATTATCTCTTAACACCCTGGACAGGTGAAAAAAAAAACATACCTTGGCAAATTAACACTCACAAAATCAAAGTACAACATTATATTGAGAGCTTTATCTCTTTTGTTTGCTTTTTTCTTAACTGAGCAGAGATTAAAGAATTATTTTTTAAGTCACCTGAGGGTTTTAATGTTCCTGGTATATTTACTTATGCATGTAATGGCAGCTTTTCTATTGCTTTTCAATTCACATGTCTGCATTTATATAGAAGTTACATAAATTCTGAGGGAGAGAAGTCTGAAGTGGATTTGTAAAAACACCAACAGAAGAATTGACATTGTTTTTAATTTTTATTATTGATTCTGATGAGAGGAATAAGCTACTGGTTCAATTTTAGACTTAAATCAGCCCTCGGTATCAGGGAATAAAGAAAGAGCATAATTACAAATCCTGGTAAAGACAGAAAAAAATATCTCTTCTGAGAGAAAATGAGTGGAATTTTTTTTTTTAATCACCTTGGATGACTATCAAGGGGAATTGTCCCTGGAGGAAAAGAAGTTATTGGATGATGTGGGCTGCAAGAAGCCCACTGAAGAGGACCAGTATGGTCCTAAATCACCCAGCTATAAATTCTCACCCAGTGCTTAGGAAATGGGAATCGTTATCCTCTTATTCCAGATGAGGAAACTAAGGCTCAGACAGACAGAGCAACATGTCCAAAGTCCATAAGCTAAATAATTGGGGCTTCAGGATTCAAGTTCAAGGTCTCCAGGCACCAAAGTCTGAACTGAGAAAAACAAGGCATGGATATAGAGAAACAGCACACCAAGAGAGAGATTCAGGTTGCACAAAAATGGACAGCAGCTTAGGTTTTAAATGTGGTTCACTGACTAGATGACTAAAAGTAGGAAGTTTCAAAAGATCTGAGGCAAAGTGGGCTGAGGGATGTAGCAATTCTCTCTCCAACTCCCAGAGAACGAGGCCAGAAGCGTGGGCTTAACCAGGGCACTTTGGTACCAGAAGGATACATGCTGGACAGATTCCAATAGAGCAATAAAAACAATAAAGGGAACAGAGATTTATCTGTTGGAAAGATACACAAATCTAAGTGCCTTGAGCTTGCTCAAAAGGGCAGGAGGGTACCATGGACCGCAACTCTTTGAAGTGTGCATTGCACTGAGGATAGAGTGTTCTGCTGTGGGGGTGTACCTGGGAATTGGAACTGATGAAACATGGACAAGAAACCTCTAAGCTGATAGCAGTAAATGTTTTTTTGGAAAAGTTACAGGGTAACTCCTTCAGGCTCTGATGTTTAACTTCCCCTGACTCACTCCTTTTCTGAGATTCCAATGTCTCCTGAAGAAACCCCTGTCTTATGCAGCCCCCACTGCTGCATGAGAAGTGCTGGCTAGATTGGCCCTCAGGGATGCTGCTCCCATGGGCATGGCCATGGGAAGCTCCAGATGGGCTGGGCAAGGTGACTCATTTGCTTTTCCTACCATGGTCATTTCTATGAGTCACATACTTTCATCCAGTCCAAAACATGGGAAAGTAACATCAAAAAGCCTAAGATGTTGTTATCAAATGTTTAATGAAAAAGAAAAATCCCCTCTTATATGATCCTTAAAGAAATGTTTATTTAATCTTTCTATTTTGTTGCTATTTCTTTGATTTATCAGCATCCAGGAGGTGGGGTGAAGAGAAGGGAGGCTGTAAGCCAGACAGAGAAAGATTAAGGCAGTTCTGCACTGTTGCTCTGAGGCAGTGACCCAAGCTGTTGACCCTTGAAAAGAAAGGTCCAGCTCTTTTCCAATAAGCAAGGATTCCTCTCCTGAATAAGACAGGAGTTCTAGTCAACTGAGTATTCTTCAGCTCTGTGTTTGTAAGAGCACAGTGCCCATGTCTAGTTGGCTGGGTAGGGTGGTGGGCGATGTAGAGCATGGACTTGGACATCATATGGGTCTGGATTTGAACCTTGGACCTGTCACTTACTAGCTATGTGATTCTGGGCAGGATCCTTGACTGCTCTGAGAGTTAGCTTTCAGATCTATAACATAACCATTGTAATACAAATAATGGTAATGATAATGCAAACATGTCTACCACTGATTGAGCTGGTACACTATACCAGATATTGTTCTATAGACTTTACACATATTATCTCATGTAATCTTCACAACAACCTTACAGAAAGGTATTAATATTTGTCCCCATTTTCCAAGTGCAGAACCTGAGGTAAAACATGTTTAAAGGACTTGCCTAAGGTCATGAGAATAGGAAGTGGCAGAGGCAGCATAATATCTGCCTCCTCAGGTTGTTGTAAGGCTTACTAGAGGTAAAGCAGCTAAAGGTATTAGTTCCAACTAAAGGCACAACAATATACATGTTTTTTAAAAACTAAAAAGAAGGAAGTAGAACTCCCTTTCTAATTGCCCCAATTATTACCTCTTTCTTTTTAAAATAAATGAACGAGCCTCTTTACTATCAACCTCCTATGTCAGAGTAACCCACAGTACTCCTTATATTTTAACACAAATTTTCTGAAGTTCAAAGAGATGACTTGCAAAAGAGCTGTGAGCAACACTTGATACAAGGCTAGTACGTATTCCCCAGCTCTATTCAAGAAACTGCTGTGTTCTGCCAATCAATCAAAATAAACATGCAGAAACCACAAAGTTTACTCTCAGTAAACATGTTTACAAATCCAGAAGCATACTTCAGAGCAAAATAAAATATCTTCTCTAAACACATGCACACACACACACACACACACACACCTCTAATATGGTGTTCAAGACCATCTGTCCATGGACAGATTAAATATAATAGATAAGATTTCTTGGTAAAGCAGAGTGAAAAGAGTCTCGGAATATCGGGTGGTGATGTTCTTTCTAAAAATAAGTCTTGATGGCTATTGTGCTCCTAAGACTGAAGGTGTTTTGGAATATAAACAAGTTAGCTAAAAGCAAGAGTCAGATCTGGAAAGGAAAGGGCCCATTCTGCAGAAGGAACGTGTTCTTTCCAAATGGTTTGCATAATTTCCTATGTAGTTTTCACGTTACAGAAAACAAACACTTAGGTGTTTTAGATGACTATGAAGACCAAGTTTCCATGTCTCTGAAATCCCACTGGGGCTAGATTAAGAAGTCTTGTTAACTTTCCTTCCATATGTCATTTAAAACTTTGGAAAATATGAATGTGCTATTTTCTTGCTTTTGGACTTCTTTATTTTCTCCTTTTCACCAGGCATGCTCAAAAGTGGTGGTATCTTTGTATGTGGGTCTCATTGGGGAGTGGGGAAATGGAAGGAGTTGGATTTAAAAATATATACTTTTCCAATTATAAAAACCCAGGTAATAGCCTCTGGTGTCCAAAAAAGAACCTATTTTTAAGGCTATTGTCTTGAGAGTAGATTTTCAAGAAAAAAAATTTATATCTCTCCTTTAAAAAACGAAGATTTGGATACTCCATTGGTTCTTTCCATGGGGTAGAAAAGAATCATTCTTCCAGGACAGTAGGGCCATGAATTTGCTCTTTTATGGTGGAAGAGTGATAGGATGCAGGGGACACACGGGAGAGTCCTGCTCCTGACAGGGGGTAAGGGCCGGAGAACAGTCAGATAAAAAACAAAACAAAACAAAAAACCTTTGTGGCATAGGAGGTATTTGAATAGGTAGAGGGAACATGATGGCAAAGAAAGCTGCCCTTCACTTTCTTAGGATCCCAGAAAGAAACTAACCTTCCAGCTGCTGCTAAACCAGTCTGCAGCATAAAGTATTCAGGCAGTGGAGGCCCTCAGGTTTTGTGCCTTGGTTTCTGTGTGAAAAGTCTGTGAGCCTCTTGGGGCCCTCTGTGGCAGCATGAAGGATAATGAAGCAGAGGCTAGGTTTGGATGGAAGATGCTACAGAGACTCCGAGGGCCCTGGGTTGGCAGGCAGTGCTTGCTGAGAAGAGCGTGAGCCAGCCTCAGGGTGCCCCAGGCCCTGACCAACTTGAGAGAGAGACCAGATCACCAGTTCCCTGGACACAGGCCAGCCGTAAGGTGACCCCCACCACTAGGCTCTATCTCTTCTTTTTCACCTTACCCACATTTTGTTTAGGCAGTTGTAAAGATCTGGTATGTTCAGTAGTGCTTCCCGCCTAGAACACTGGTGTGTTCCCCAGCTCACTGTGTAAGTTTTAATCATTCATTAAATCCCAGAAATGTGTCCACTCTTCTGTGAATTTTCCCAGACCTCTTTGGCTCCTATTCATTCTTCTCTCTTGGGGACCCCACAACACCCATTAAGTGAGCGACTAGTTTTGGCCTTTAATTGTGTCTGCCTGGAACTATTATTTCCACATTTGGATCTTTTCTCTTTCCAGTGAGACACCCAGTCTCTTGCATGCAGGTACTTTTGTTTTCCCATATATAACACCCTAAAGGAATCAGATATTTAATAAATTCATATTTAACAACTGAAGGCACTTCACTGCCTCAAAGGGCTGGCCCCAAAGTTAATTTGATTCAGAAGAAAAGTACAGGTCAAAGGAATGCTTATTGTTTTGCCATTTTCTCGTAGTGGAAAGTCCCAGCCAGTTATCAATTAATAGTGAGTATCAGCAGAATTTATCTGGTGCTTAACAGAGGGTGACTTCTGAAGATAATTCCACAGACAGAGCCTATTGTGAAACAGGTTGAATTCTGCCACAATTTATTCCCTCTCTGGTCTCAGACTAATCACTTAACTCCTGCAATGCCACACACAGAAAAATGTATTCTGTCATGAGTCTCATATGAATTAACAAGGCTGTGTTCTATGTTCCAGAAGCACAGCAGGCTGTTAGAGATGTCAATGGGCTCCTGGCTTTGTGAGTTTATGTGCTGAAGGATCTTTGGGTGAAAAACAATGATATAAACACAAAGGAACCATTATTAGGGCCATCATATTGACATTTTCGTATTGTATCATGTCAGGGGAGGATGAGACAAGGGCAGGACTTGGGCAAGCGACAAGACATACAGCAGTCAGGTGGCCCCCACCACTAGGCTCTGTCTCTTCTTTTCCACCTTACCCAAATTTTATTTAGGCTGTCGTAAAGCAATGGGAGCAAGAGTGCTGGGTAAACAGTTGTAAATCCCCAAGGCTGGACCTTGTTAACATTTTACAGAATGCTTTGTCTCTTTTAAGCAAGCTACAAAGCAAGAATGAATTCACACAGCCTCTTTGGAGGTCAGTGGGATTTCTCTGTTTCTGTGGGACATCACTAATTAATCACAAACTAATTGATAGCCTAAGTTTCACCGAGTTGGATTTAGAAACCACGCACCATTTTGCTTAGCAGCTTGGAGGAGACAGCTTAGGTAGAGGTGGCACACACATAAAAATGACTTGTTTTCCCAGTGCTTCAAAGGCAACTCCACAGTTGAGTCAAGAGAAGCTACCCATCTCTCTTTCTGGTGCCCTTCTGAAGACTTATTTTTGTTCTCCCTGCCTATTTGCACCTTGGCACCTAGGTTTCCGAGGCTCTGAAGAGAAGCATGTTGTGAGTCATTTCTCCATGAGGGTAACTGAGAAAGGCGAGAAGTTTACTCTCAAAGCACATGCAGCAAGGGTATGATTTGGGGACAGAATAAAAAGTATTACAATTTTGTTGAACATAAATGGTCAAGGAACTGATTTCAGAAAGAAGTTTCAGGCAGAAGTTTCAAACTGTTATGACTGCCAAGTATTAAGGGGCAAGATGCCACTAATTCCCAGTGGATTAAAAGCACTGCTAATTTTTCTCAGGGACATTTCAACTTTAGAAAGGGTGCCAATTTAAAAACACAAATTAAATGCTGTTTTTGAGATGAAATGAAGCCATACGGAATTAAACAATTGGCTAATAAGGGGGATTTTTCTCAAATAACCCTTGAACGCTGTGTTCCAGAAAGGACTATGCGTACAGCATTGAGGGAGAGGGATAAGGAGGATAGCAGTTGGGGAGGAGGACACGTCTAAGGAATGCGGCCTCAGGACACTCAAGGAAATTGCTACAAAGGAAACTCTGACAGAGACGCTGAAGAAGTAAACTCAATCTCTTGAGGTGTCTGGGACAAAACACATTTTATGACTTTGATGATCAAAAAAATCTATATATTTTGAATATTAAGATAATGAAGATCAAAGCTGCAAAATTTGGATGAAAAGAGAATTACTGTCACGTTTCAAGTTTTAGAAAAGAAATGATGGAATAACTTTTGGATCAAAGTGGCTGAAAAGTGGATATTTGGGTGCCTCAGAAAAAAAAATCTTGCAAACCTTTACATAGGAAATCCATCATAATAATGTAGAAAAACACATGAATTCATGCTGCATGGAATGAAGCTTAAAGTAGGAGTCTCCCATTAATGAAATAGGCACCATAAGTAGGATTATCTATCCACTGCTTATGAATCCATAAGATTATTAGATGAAAAATACACCACCATAAATATTAAGACTCTTTTCCATTCAGTTAAAGAACGACTTTAATATCCATTGTCCAACTGGATTCACATCAATCCTAAGAATGGTTAGAGCAGGTTTTATCCCCATTTTATAGTTGGGAAGGCAGAGCACAGGAAGGTTATGTAGCTTCATAGAGTCAAACATAGTTTATAGCATTTCCTGGACCTTGGTCTCTGGACACCTTAACTGGGACTCTCCACCAAACTATGAGTTTGCCCTCAAACCAACTCCTCTGAAGTACTCAAACCTACCAATGAATGACTATCAAAACAAAACTTGAAAGGGCCTCAAGTACAAAGGTCACCAAGACATACTAACCACAGCCATGTTTGAGTCTTCTCCAGGCTGGCTTCAGGACGTTCAAATGAATTTCTATGAATGGAGAGGAATTTCCATGAATTGCCTGGGATCTGAGATGGGTAGTACACTGACTCACTCTCTGCTGGGATGGCTTTTTGGGAATTCATTTGGCTTCAGAAAACAGGGCTTTGAGGGTGTAGAACGAAGGCTTTAGAGAACCATGGGTAAGACACCCCCAGCATGCCAGACCACTGAGACAAAGCAAGTGAGTGAGTTTCTAGAGAGATCATGGGTTCCTGAGGTGGTGCCCAGAATTTGGTGGGAGAAGCACCTCAAAATGGGGATGGGCACAGAAAGAAGCAATTAGAGAAATCCTGAAAAGGGTTTTAGTTTGTCTGTTTTTGTTTGTTTGTTTTGACTTCTGTCAGTCCTTGGGAACCATGGGATTATAACAGTGGAGGTCTTCAGGATAATCCATGCTGGGATTTGGAAGACCTGTGATTCTAGACAAGTCATGTAATCTTCCTGGCATTTACATCCTCATCTATAAAATGAAGAGGTTGGACTCAATGATGTCTTTTCCACTCTGATATGTTATGATTACATGAAGCAAGTCTTAATTTAGCACTTTGAAAGATCCTTGGCTCACACAATGTAACCCCATCCAGAAGGAAATTGTCTTTACAGTCTGTTTCAGGACTTGTGTAGGGATTTACTACAACAGTTAGTGATGGCCTTTGTTGGCTGCCAACTGTCTGAAGAGTCCTAGAGCACATGCTGGCATTGTCTGAAGCTGTGCAAGTCAGGAAAGAGCTGCAGAGGCGAAGGAGGGACACTGTGGAAGAAAAGTGATTCAGAAATGAGACTGTTCTCTCCATCCAATTCTCAGTCCCCAAACTGGGCTGGCTCCTATTGTGGAAATTAGACCTTTGAGCAGTGTTCCATGTGTTTATTCTACTTGTATCAAAGAGGCTTTCATCTCCCTAGAGCAAATTATTAACACATTCCACCAAAGATGTGAGGGTGGAGGCCTGGCCTTGGGGGGAAAAAATCACATCATAATAAAAAGCTGCCCGAAACATGAACTTAAGAAAAAACTAACAGAAAAGCCCCCACTTTTTAATGACAGCGGTTGGCCAGACGCCAAGGTCCTTGTGCCCAGAGGAGCATGGCTGGCTGATTCCTTGTCCGTAGGCTGACCCTTCTGTGCCCAGGAATTTTCCATGTGATGTCCAGTGGTGTGGGAGGTGGGGCTTTTGCAGGTTCAACAGGTTGAGGCACTCACAGCCAGTTCCCTTCGACCTTAGCGGAGGCCAGATTTTGTTGGCTGAGTGAACAGTGACTCTCAGTTCCAGGCAGTATATCTTTGCTTCTTGAGAATTATTTGGTTGAGAAGTGGGGAGAGAAAAATAAAGAGACAAATGAAAAACACACAGAAAGACCAACAACTTTCAGGTACATCCAAGAGGAGAAACAGATTTAAAATAAGAACAGCAGTGTTCCAGCTTCACTAATGATTATTCCCCAAGGCGAAAGACTGTGGGGAATAGTTTCTAGATAGAGATTATGCCATTTTCTACAGCAAGTTCCTTGATTTACAGGAGCCATTTGGTGCTCAGGCCCCTCCTTTGAGATATAGCTGAACTGTATGTGGAAAAAGGCCTAGTATGAACGAGAATAAAGGGAATTATTTATTGCTATTGAAAACCAGGACCCCGGGTCTGACTTTGTTTTTGTTTGCCTTTTTAAAAATATTTCCTAGTAACACCAAGATATATGATATCACAAATCTAATATTCAGCAACTATGACAATCAAGATTATTGAATAGCCACGGATATGTTGTCTGACATTAGCATCAGTTTCCCTTATCGGGGATAGAGGAAGAGCAGAAAGAATTGAGAAGCTGAGAATACAAGAGGGACTTGAAATACTTCATCCAGCTAAACAGCCAATGCAGCCTTGGGTAAAAGCAATCTGGGATTTGGAGCCTTGGCTTTGCCGTCTCAAATTAAGCATGTGTGTGTAAGGTGAGGAGGAACTGCCGACACTAGTGAAGATGGATGAGTATCCTTTGTAATGACCCAAACCACTCCTATAACAAGAAAGGCTCTCAAAAATCCCACCATTTCACCTATAACACACATGGATTTTTCAACTTTGGCTAATCATAATAAGTAGCATTTGCTCAGCATTTGACTGCTTCAGAATGCCTTACAACAACGTCCGTGTTACTTCTACGATTATTTGCAATTAATGCACTCAGAAACTGAACGTAACTTGCCCAAGTTTCCCCCTCCACCATCGTTACTCTGCACCTGAGGTTCTCAACAAGGGACCACCTCCATCACCTGGGGGAGGGCTTTTGGTGATCTCTGGAGATATCCTTTGTTGACAAAAGGGGAAAAAGCCATTGACATCTAGTGGGTGGAGGCAAAGGATATTGCTCAACATCCTAGAATGTACAGGATAGCCCTCCACCCCCCAGCATTACAAACAACTAGCCACCCCAAAATGTTAATAGCACCAAAGTTGAGAAAACCTACTCTACATATTCTCATTTTCAAGTTCCTTTTTTACTTCAATGACCATTTCTTTACTGACAACTGTCAAATTCACTATTTTTATTATTTCTCAAACTTCAAACTTTTATTACTAATTTCTAACAGAGGTCTCTGCCTGGTTGTTATGTGGGAACCTTAAACATAACATGACAGAAATAGATCTCCACCTTCTATATTCTGACCTCAACCACAGGCCCTACCACACAGGGTTTCTCAAGTTAAAAACACAATTGCCATTCTTGACATTTTCCTTCCTGTTCTACTCCTCACTCACCCCAATCCAATCATTTGACAAGGCTTTTAAATACACCTGAGAAACATCTCTTGAAATTGGCTTTTCCTTTCTTTCCAAGTGACATCATTTTAGCATTCGTCCTCATCATTTCAGGATAAACTGTTGCTTTAATTTGGCAAAGCACGCCAGACACTATTCTCAGCACCCATGAAATACGTAAACATCCTCATTTTGCAGATGAGGGAAAAAGGTGCAGACAGTAAAGCTACTCAATGAAGAGGCCAGCGGTTGACCTCAGGCCAGACTCTGTGCTGTCAAACCACTACACTCTGCTGCCTCCTGATTCATCACCTTAGACTTGACTTCCATCTTTTTCTACATGAATCAAGTGTTCTAATTACTCTGCAATTTTCTAGAGCTTTTCACATTTCTGTGTCATTGAACATGCTATTCCCCCTCCCCCTCCACCTGGAATACCCTTTCTTTCTTCCTTCTGGCTAGCTCCTACCCATGCTCCAAAGCCCAGCTCAGATAAAAGCTCTTCAAAGCCACGTATCATGTCTTATCCATATCTCCAATCTCTAGCACTGTATCTATTTCATAACAAGTACACAAATACTTTCAAAATAAAAGAAAATTACTTCTCTTTCTACTACCTTCCAAAGCGAAGTTTACCTTGCAAATATTTTCTAGTGAAAGCAGCTCTGTCAGTATCCTACCCATCCCTCAAGGCAACCGATTAGAAGTTAATGCTTGCATATGTTTGTACAAAAGTATACACAAAGGTGAGCTTCTTTAAAATACATTGACTATATGAGTGGAATATATATATTTTATTGACTATATGAATTCAAAGAGGTGAAATCAAATGTTCTGGGAGCACTAAACACTTCTAAGTTTTGCTTAAGACCCCAAATTTCTGCTCGAGTTTGAAAATAAATCTCTTCTCTTTGGCCTGGTAAAACAAAAAATGTGTTATGACAGAGTGATTTGTTTCAAATAATTCATTTCAGAGTAGAGAAGAAATTCAAAAGGTGTTTACATTAGACAGTTCTACCCCAACTGCATGTTATTTTAATAACTTTCCTCTCCCTCTTCCCTGTTTCCTGATACCATAATGGTTGAAGTAAAGACACAATATGGTGCAAGGATTTAAGGTCATTCTAATTTCTATTTCCCTAATGACTTGCATGAGGCATACAAGAAGATAAATATTTCCTGCAAGTATCATTTTTGTCATCAGCAAAACGGCAAAATACATAGTGTAGAAAAAAAAATTATTTGGCAGGACCATGAAGACTTTATGCTCAGAAACAAACCTGTTTATCTCCTGGGCCATTAATTCACCCAAACCATTAGCAATTGGAAGACAAGGACAAAAGCTGAAGATAAACAAAAAATATTTAGAATGAGGGGAATGGAGATTTGCACACCAAACAGTGCCCCAGACATGATTATACTATGAACAAAACTCTGTTTAGAGGCTGTGAAGGTTAAAATGATTACTGAGATATGGCCCCTACACCTCAGTAGATGGGGAAAAGTGTAATAAAGGTCATTCTTTCCTGTAGCTTTTAGTAATATGAAAGTCAAATCCTGCTTTTTCTTTGTTAATGTGACATTTTCTACCTCTTGTCTCACCAAATAGAGTAACTGTTCAGGATGAACACATTTTTATGGGATAGTTCCAGAATCCTCTCCCCAGAGGGTCTTAGTTTTGTCTCTGAAAACTCATAAAGTCAAGGCCGAATTATATTCTTAGCATTCCTTTTGAGGGGTCCTGAGGTATGGTCCCGAGGTATTAATCCCAAACACAGTAGTTACTTGTACAAAAATTGCAAACTAAATCTGTATCAACTCAGGGAGGTGAAAAGACCTATTCCTTTGTTATGCACATACCCAATCCGTCCCGCGACAGTGCCAGCTCTATATGACAGTGTGTTTTCTTTAGGTCATTTCTTATATGGCTTTGTGAGATATCAGGAATGTTCTTCTTTTGGGCATAACTCCTCCACCCTAAAAAAGAGCTAAAATGGCTGTGGAGGCTGCTCTTGGCTTTCTAAAATGAGGACTTTCGTACTAGCATGGTTTGCATGGCTACGCCCATTGCCTGGAATGCTCCCTCACACCTTTCTACTTCTCACTTCATCTGTTCATTATTACTTCAATCTCAACTTAAAATCACTGCATTTTGGTGGTCTAACAGATAAATTAGATTATAGTTTTCATTTAGACCATTCATTGTTAATCTTGGCTACACATAAGAATAACCTGGGGGAGCTTCTAAAAACTACTTATTACCAGGCCTACCCTGGATCAATTAAATGTGATTATCTAGGATGGGTATGGATGGCAGTACTTTAAAAATAGACCCAGGTGGTAATATGCAGATTGTGTTGAAAACTTCTGTTTTAGAGCATAACTCTCTTCATATCTCCATAGGAGTTCTGAGCTACTTGGAAATAGTGGTTCACTGTCTCTCTTTGTCATTATAACATAAAATGAAGTTGGGAATTTTGTTCACCAGGTAATCCCAATGTGAGAGAAAGAAGAACTCATATTCCAGGTGTGTGGTACTCTACCTAGGAGCAAGAGAGGGAAGCTGGAGGTAGGATGCTTCATGGATCTTCTGGGTCCTCTTCTCTAATCAAACCATAAGGGACTATTAAGTATAGGGAACAAACTGAGGGTTGCTGGAGGGGAGGGGAATGGAGGATGGGGTAAGTGAGTGACGGGCATTAAGGAGAGCACTTGATGAAATGAGCACTGGGTGTTATATGCAACTGATGAATCACTAAATTCTACCTCTGAAACTAATAATGCACTATATGTTAATTAAATTGCATCTTAAAGAAAGTAAAGATCATTTTTAAGTTTAGTTTTGGTTGCTAACTGTGTTTGTTTGAAGGTTACTCCATGAAGAGACTGTGTCACATGGTTATTGAGTGAATAAATGAATGAAAGATTGAGTGAAGGAGGGAGTAATTGAGAGATAAATACTTTTTACATCTGATTGAAATCAAGTTTCCACATATAGGCTCTCATCACAACGACTCTTTTAACAGATCATTTTTTTCATTCCTCACAGACTCTGGCACATCTATCTAACTTCCTATTGAACCTCTCCACTTGGAAGTTTAGATGTTTTAGATTTGAAGTTCAAAACTAAGGAGGGTTGGAAGCTCAGTTTTGGATGGATTTATTTGGGTATTTGTCATGGACTTTCAAAATACTGAATCCCAAATCTCACTTTTGGCTTCTCAAACAGGCAAGTTCTAACATGAGCTAAGAATGCCAGCTATACAAATAAGCTCAAGACACAGAAGAGAGGCTGGAGTGGATTTGCCACTAGAGAAATGCAGTGTTACGTAATATGAGGTATACTTCTAGTCCAAGGACTAGCCCTGCAGACTGCCACTGGAATGTGGTCCCTCCTCATGCCACTTCCAAGAAATATCAGATTTAAGAAATAAGCAGCAAATGTAAGCTAAGAAGGGAATAAGACTGGGGAATGAAGGCAGGAAAGTATATGCTGCTCTACCTCCATACTTCCATGCAAGAAAAAAACTTGCTGTTCCTCATTTCATTAATCCAGTTAAAGAGTTTTCAGAGCCTTCCAAATATCAGATAACTGTTCTAAGCACTGGGGATACAGCAGCAAAGAACCAAACAAAAATCCCTGTTCTCAGAGATCAAACATTCTACTTGAGGTAGGGAGAAAACAAATGCAACACATGGTGTGATGAAAGTACTATGGAGAATGTACAGCAGGGCCGAAGGATAGGGGATGTAGGGTGCATTGCCATTGTAAGTCGGGTTGTGAGGGTAGACCCGAATGAGAAGGTGACAGCTGAGTAAATTCCCAAGGGAGGTGAGGGAGTGAGTTATGTGGACATTTGGCACAAAGTGTAGAAGCCGGGAAAACAGCAAGTGCAAAGGCCCCAGGGCAGGAGTCTTAAAAACTCTGGAAGGTGTTTGGTTTCTACTCTGAGTGAAATAGGGAGGCTTGGTGGGTTTTAAGTGGAGGAGTGATGTGATCTGACTCACACTGTAATGGGATCACTCTGGCTGCAAAGTTGAGAACTGACCAAAGGGGGGCAGGGTTAGAAAGACCAATGGCGAGGCTGGTGCAGTACTGCAGGTGAGAGATGAAGGTTAGGGGGATGAAGGTGGTCAAAAGTGTTTAGATGTGGGGTACGTTGTAAAGGTGGAGTTGACAGCATCAGCAGCTGGATTAGACAAAGGGTGTGTGTGAGAGAGAGAGAGAGAAGAATCAAGGATGGCTTTAAGGTCTCTGGTCTGAGCAGCTAAAATGGGGAAAGCTCCGGTAGGAGTAGGCAATAACTGGCACTAGTTCCCAAGCTGAGTACTTTCTAAATGTCATGGGACACATGATGTACAAAGAACTTAACAGCCAACTTAGACCAACCTCTGGACTGAGGAAATTGAGGTCCGAAAAAGGGGGAGGTAACTGGGCAGCAGGACAGGCACAGAAATCAAATGTCTTGTGAGTTTTGCTCAGGGACAACTGGCCCAGAGTAGCGACAACATGCTCCCTTAGGTGAAAATAGGGTCAGCAGATGCTACTGTGGTGGGACCGCAGAAGCCTGGCAGGCAAACCACTTCAGAGAAAGCAAAGACCACATACTTTAGAGCGCTCTGAGTAAGT
Organism: Ailuropoda melanoleuca; assembly: GCF_002007445.2. Lineage (NCBI taxonomy): Eukaryota > Metazoa > Chordata > Mammalia > Carnivora > Ursidae > Ailuropoda > Ailuropoda melanoleuca. The sequence goes on from NC_048220.1 coordinate 36,436,737, forward strand.
CTTCTCCAAGTAAAGCTGTCGGCCATGTCCTGGGCTACAGTTCCCTTCCTTAAGGCTGACAGTAAGAATGAGTGCATGATGGTAAGATTCTGGGGTGGGAAGTTTGAAGACCTGTAGGAGAAACAATGGATTGGGTGGAATCTCTCCCAAAGTCAGAACTGCTTGTTGTTACTGCTCCTGTTGCATCTGTTCTAGACAATGGTACTAAAGTGCTGAGTGTGGGTGTGTTCTTTCTTGACACTGACTATGATGATGGTCCTCTTTTTAAATGTTTTGGACTTCATCATCACTTCTCACACATTAGCATTCTTGAATCTTCTATTTTTGGCGACCTCCTGCCAACAACGAGCCCTCTCATTTCTGCACAGTTGCTTCTTGGCTTGGGTTGGAATCCAACATAGCAAAGGAAGGGAGGAGACTTGCTTCACAGGGCTAATTTTCTGTCCTTGAAGCTCCCTTCAGTCTTCCCCCATGGTCTTGCCTTTCTGCCACTCCAAGTCCCTTGGGTCAGACACAGTGCTTTGTCCTGGGTTCTTTGCTGAAAACAGGACAGACAGTAAGGACACTGAGGCCTTATGGATGAGGGAAGGTCAAGGCTTTATTAAGAGAGTGTCTCCATGTGTCCTTGTCCCCTTGTGTCACCATTCCTTTTTGCAGCCCAATGACTTTCAAGGTCCAAAGCCATCAAGAGGTTTCTCCAGGAAGCCAAAGCAAGCCTGTGCAAGCTCAGGATTAGCACACATAAATCTGGCATTCTTGGGATGTTCTTTAGTAACATAACAGGATCTGAGCTGGATTTTCTATAGCTCATCCCACAGTATCCTTATCTTCAAGGGTCTCAAATGAGGGCAACACAGCAACAAAGAAGAAACACTGGTAGTTGGCTTCAGAGCCTTATATTACCATCTTCTTTTTGGACCTATTGTGGCGGATTCCAAGGGAAACCCAAAGAAACTAAAAGTGAAAGTCTAGGTTTTGTTTTGCTTTGTTTTGTTTTCTTTAAGATTTATGTATTTGAGGGGTGCCTGGGTGGCGCAGTCGTGAAGCGTCTGCCTTTGGCTCAGGGCGTGTTTCCCGTGTTCTGGGATCGAGCCCCACATCAGGCTCCTCCGCTAGGAGCCTGCTTCTTCCTCTCCCACTCCCCCTACTTGTGTTCCCTCTCTCTCTGGCTGTCTCTCTCTCTCTCTGTCAAATAAATAAGTAAAATCTTAAAAAAAAAAGATCTATGTATTTGAAAGGAAGAGACAGAGACAGAGCATGTATGAGGGGAGGGGGGGAGAGAGGGAGAGAGGGAGAGAGGGAGAGAATCTCAAGCAGACTCCCCACTGAGTGCAGGGCCCAACTTCAGGGCTGGATCTCACAAGCCACGAGATCACAACCTGAGCCAAAATCAAGAGCCAGACACTTAACTGACTGAGCCATCCAGATGCCCCTGAAAGGCTAGGCTTTTAATGAAATATGAAAGTAATCAAGATAAATAATGTCAAACAAAAAAGAGGTAAGTCTGTTTAGTAAAGTTCTTTAAGTTCATGAAAGGGATTACCTAGAGTTTAGGAACAAAGTAAAAAGAAAATGGCTTGTATTAGTAAAATGATCAAATATGAATGATTAATATTTATAGAGGTTTCTTGGAGAGACTTCTGGATTTCTATTGTTAGCGATATATTGATATACAGATTTAATGCAATCCCAGAATAGGTGACTGTCTTGAAAAAGAACCTTGGTTGGAGGATTCACATTTCCCAATTTTAAAACTTACTACAAAGCTACAGTAATCAAGACAGTGTGGTACCAGCATAACGACAGATGTATAAACCAATGGAATAGAACTGAGAGTCCAGAAACCATTATGTTTATAGCACAATTTGTGTATCCATCCATTTGTTCATAGATATTTGGATTGTTTCTGGCTTCTAGGTGTTACAAGCAAGGCTGCTATGAACATTTTTATACAAGTCTTTGTATGGACAAGTGCTCTCATTTCTCATGAGTAAATACCTAGGAGTGGAATGACTATATCATATACTATGTTTAACTTTTTCTTCATTTTTATGGTTAAGAATGCACAACATAAAATTTACCATCTTAACCACTTTTAAGTACCAAGTTCAGCAGTGTTAAGTATATTCACACATTGTGAAACAGATCTCTAGAACTTCATTTTGTAAATCTCAAACTCTATATCCATTAGACAACTCCCTTGCCCCACCCCCCTGCCATCCCTGGTAACCACCGTTCCACTTTCTGTTTCTATGAACTTGATGATTTTAGATAGGCGAAATCATTCAGTATTTGTCTTTTTGTGACTGGCTTATCTCACTAAGCACAATATCCTCAAGTTTCTTTCATTTTGCAGCATGTGACAGGACTCTTCCTTTTTAAGGCTGAGTAATATTCCACTGTGTGTATAGACCACACTTTGTCTATCTGTTCATCTGCCCATGGACATTTGAGCTGCTTCTACTTTTGGCTACTATGAATAGTGCTATGAACATGGGTGTGAAAGTATCTCTCAGTATTTTTTAGCTTTTTAAGAAACTTCCAATTTATTTTCTAGAATGGTTGTACCAAATTACATTCCAAAGAACAGTTTATGACAGTTGCCATTCTTCTACATTCTTATCAACATTTGGTATGGTCAGTCTAATTTTAGCTATTCTTAGAGGTATGCAGTGGTAACTCACTGTAGTTTTAATTTACACTTCCCTAATGACTAATGATGTTGAACATTCTTCCATGTGTTTATTTTTATCTTTGTATCTTCTTTGGAAAGGTTGAGAACCTTTAGGTAAAACAATGGATTGGGTGGAAACTCTCCCCAAATCAGAGCTGCTTGTCGTTACTATTCCTGCTGCAGCTGTTCTAGACAATAGTACTAAAGGGCTGAGTGTGGGCGTGTTCTCTCTTGACACTGATTGTGATAATGGTCTTCTTTTTAAATGTTTTGGACTTCATTAAAATCTTTTATGAATTTTTGCAAATGTTTATTTTCTTATTATTGAGTCTGAGCGACCTTTACATGTTTTTGATGCAAATCCTTTAGGAGAAACATATTTTAAACATTTTATCCCATTTTGTATCTAGTCTGATCATTCTATGAATGGTATCTTTAAAGAGAATAGGCTTTAATTTTTATGAAGTTTAACTTGGCAGTGTTTTCTTTTATTGATCAAAATCTTTGCCTAACCCAAGGTCGCAAACATTTTCTCCTGTGTTTTCTTCTAGAAGTTTTGTACTCTTGTAGGTTTAACCTTTAAGTCTATGATCCATTTGAGTTAACTTTTGCATATTGTGCAAAGTGTGGATCAAAATTCGTATTTCTGCATCTGGATATCCAATTACTCCAGCAGTTTTTGTTGAAAAAACTACTTTCTCCATTGAATTGTCTTTGTTGAAAGTCAGCTGTTCATACGTGAGCGGGTCTATTTCTAGACTCTATTCTGTTCTACTGATCTACCTTTACGCTATTGCCACAGTATCTTCATACCATAGCTTTCTAAGTCTTGAAATCAGGTAGCATTAGCCCTCCAACTTTCTTCTTCTTTTTTCAAAGTTGCTTTGATTATTCTAGGTCCTTTGCACTTTGATATGAATTTTTCAATCAATTCATTAATTTCTACAAAGACTTCTACTGGGATTTTGATTAGGATTATTTTGAGTCTCTAGATCATTTTACAGAGAACTGACATCTTTACAATATTGAATCATCTGATTCATGAACATGATGTATGTTTTCATTTATTTTGGTCTTCTTTAAATACTCTCAGTTTTTATTTTTGTTTAGTTTTTTGGGGTTTTTTTGCACAGATCTTACACACTTTTTGTCAGACTTATCTCTGTGTTTCCATATTTTTGGAATGGAATTTTTAAAATTTCACTTTCCAATTATTCATTGTTAAGCCGGTCCGGTTTTTAACTTTTAGATTTATCTTAATAGATTCTCCTGTCTCTCTTCTCATTGCTGACTGGCTGCACAGCTTAAAGGTGCTTGTGCATTTTGAGAGATTTGTTGGCCAAATCTTACTTGCACAAGTCTGGGAAAGGAAAGATTTGTTTCGAGCTACTTTTCTTTACCTTCGTATAGGCAGAATCCTTACCTTATATCTTTGGATAAGGAGAAAACTTCTGTAGTTCTTTTCTGGAACTTCCTGATTCTCTGTCACAGCAAACAAAACCCACAGAGACCAAGGTCCTGGCACAAATGCTACCAGTTTTCTAATCACTTGGCATTGGCCACTGAAGGTCACAGAGCTTCCTGCCAGGAAGTGGGGCACAGACAGCAGGTGGCCCTGCCAGAGCAGCTGGAAAAAAGCTCTATTCATGGCAGATTGTATATCACCAACTTGCTGTGACAGCACCACATACCTGCCAGCCCCAGAGCAGGCTGATTAGGGTAATTTAGGTTTTGTCTTCAAGCATAATCATTAGAGCCATCAACAGCCTCTTGATACTAAATGAATAATCATGTCCAGGGAATGACAGAGAAGACTCAATGGGTGCCCAAGCGGGAATGGATGGCTAAGAGGCTATAGATTCATTTCAACCCCAGGACAATATGGTTCAAGAATAAGAAAATGCAACCATACTCAGTGGATTTCATGGTGCTCTGAAAATGAGCTTCTCTCTGAAGGATGAGAACTCAGAGGTGACCTTAGGAGTCCTATGGGTGAGACTCAACCAGAGTGTCTTATTTTCTAAAAGCATCTGAACTACAGACTGTTTAAGAACAGAACACGTCGAGGCTTAATTACTAATGTGCTTGGCACAGTGGCTGCCCAATGAAGCCCCACAGGCTTACTACAGAGTTTTACAGAGGACATGATTGGCCTTGTAAAACCTCAGATCTGGGATTAGAATCCTTATTTGAAGTAGAAATGGATTAACTTAGTGTGACTTCAGGAGCAACAGAAAGGTGTCTCATGATCTCAGCCCACTATGTTCATCAATGTCTGACATTTCATGAATTCCTTTGCTTTCTTTTCGATTATTGAGATGCTGACACCTTTGGTGGTAGCATAAGTCATTAGGCCTTATCAGTCATTTACACCCCAGTGTGAATGAATTTATCAGAAAGCTTCCCCCCCCCCCGGTCCTTGGAGAGTATAGTATAAGAAAAATGAAGAAAGTAGAAGTGAGTGAAGAAAAGCGAAAGGGGGCAAAGGCAGGAGAGAGAGACAGTGACACTGACTGACTGACTAAAGATACTCCTTCAAATTTCACATGGGGCCAGCTTTGTAAAAATCACACAGAATTATCAAAGGACACTGTCCAGAAAGTGAAAAGACAACCCACAGAAAGGGAGAAAATGTTTGCAAATCATGTATCTGAGAAGGATCTAGTATCTGGAATATATAAAGAACTTTTTAGAACTCAACAACAGAAGAGAAAAACTCCATTTAAAAATGGGTAAAGGATGGGGTTCCTGGGTGGCTCAGTCGATTAAGCATCTGCCTTCAGCTCAGGTCATGATCCCAGAGTCCTGGGATCATCCCTGTTCAGTGGGGAGCCTTCTTCTTCCTCTCCCTCTGCCGCTCCCCCTGCTTGTGCTCTCTCTCTCTCTCTGTCAAATAAATAAATAAAATCTTAAAAAAATAAAAATGGGTAAAGGGCTTCAATAGACATTTCTCCAAAGAAGATAACACATGGTCAATAAGCACATGAGAAAAAATTTTAACATTGTTAATCATTAAGAAATGCAAGTCAAAAGCACAACAAAATACCACTTTACATCCACTAGGATGGCTATAATAAAAAAAATAGGAAATTAACAAAGTTTTGGTAAGCATCCAGAGAAAATGGAACCCTCATACATTGCTGGTAGGAATGTAAAACAGTGCACATGCTGTTGTTAACAGTTCGGAGGTTCCTCAGAGTTAAACATAGAATTACCATATGACACGGCAATTCTACTCCTAGGTATAGACACAAAAGAAATGAAAACAGATGTTCAAACAAAAACTGGTACATGAATGTTCACAGCAGCACCACAGTACTCAAAAGAGCTAAACAGTCCTAATGTCCATCAACTACTGAAAGGATAAATATGGTATATCCATATGATGCAGTATAATACAGCCATGAAAAGGAATGAAGTACCACTAAATGTTACAATATGAATTTACCTTGAAAACATTACGGCAAGTGAAAGAAGCCAACCAAAAGGTCACATTTTATATAATTGCATTTATATGAAATATCAAGAATAGGCAAGTCCACAGAGACAGAAAGAAGATTAGTGGTTGCCAGGGACTGGGTGAAGGGGGAAAGGGGAGTTACAGCTTAAGGGGCTTGGAATTTCCGTATGAGTGATGAAATTATTCTGGAACTAGACAGTGGGGATGGTTGCACAATATTGTGAATGTACTAAAAGCCACTGAATTGCACGCTTTCAAATCAGATGGTGAATTTAATGAATGCGAATTTTACCTGAACACAAAAATAAATAAGCTACATAGAAACTCCATAAACCTTCTGGCTACTTCTAGTAGCCAATCTTTGCAAGTGACCACTCATGGTCAGACAATCCTGGGTCATGAGTGATGTCTACAGAACACCCCATCAACCCAGCTTCTACAAAGCCTCATTAAGCAGCAGAGCTTCAAATGTGTAACTCTATTTTATTCTAGCTGCTGTACTGACTGTCAAGCTGCAACATAGGAATTAGAACAAGATTGAAGGAAGGTGGGCAAGGGAAACAGATTTTCAACATAAGCAATGTAAAAGTTCTGAAGTAAAGTCAAAGCCTGAGCCATCAGAATTTGTCATAGTTGAGGAAAGAGCCAGGAACCAGACCTCAATGCAGGATAAGCAGAGAGAGCATTGTTGACTGCCCCTAAAACAAATGCTTTATTTTCTGTCATTGCCTCCTCCAAGTCCTCAGGCATTAATGTATACACACACTATTTACACAGAAATAAAAATACACACACACACACACACACACACATATAGTTTATAATCTGAAAAGATGAGGTTTGTCCAGATATTGGAAAGGTTCAGTGGTTGATTTCCCCCCTCTCCCTCCTTTTCTAGTCATGGTTTAGACATTTTGTTTAATGGGGAAAAACAAAATAAAATTCAGTACTGCTGAATCAGAAAGAAAGTTCACTGCAAATGCTTTGACTAAATTTGGTAATGCAGCTAGTGGTTCCATAATTTAATCTCTACCAATAAACCACAGTTAAAGGCACTGCATAAAAGGGTTGTGTTTTTTGCAAGAAAACTCATTGGTTGGATCATGATGAGTCAAGGGTCAGGTCGGGTGGTTGTATGGATCTCTCTTTTCTCTCTTTCATGGCCTCAAACTGGCACCTTGAAAACAACACCACATGAGTTTACCATTGAGGCTAGAAGAAAATAACATTTTAGATTTTGATGACAGATGAATAACTGTCTGTTATTATGTTAATAAAAGCATAAATTCCCAAGCAGCAAATGTTAGGTACTGAACATATTTGTGAGATGAATGACTCAGGCTGAGAAGACAGGATGAAGGATGTTGGAAGAAGATGCTGCAAATTCTCCATCAGAGATAAAATTATTTTTTCCCAAAATCAGCTTGGTATTTTAGTCCACTTCTGCCATAAAGACATTTTGAATAGCAGTAGGATCAATTTAAAGTTGAGATTACAAACTGAATTTGATGGAAGTTGAAAAAAACGGCATGGAAACCTTGGTTTAAACATTTATCTATCTTGGAAAACTTTCCCCTCAAATCAATGAAAGTATCTTGGACTGCACCATGTCTTCCTGCTAGAATGTGAAGAAGGTGCCAGATGTGAAGAAGAGTAGGAGTGTGGAGACTTGGAGCCCACGGTTAATAACAAAAGGAGATACACCTGGCCTTTCCCCAGAGTCCTCTGTTTTTAAGCATCACATGGAACTGGGTGTCCTTCGGCTATAAACTGTACTTGTTTGATGAAAATAGAAATCAGTCCTGCTCCCCTCAGTATCCAATTCGTTACCTACCAGGAGTGTCTCCGACTATACACATTCCCCCTACCCCATTCTCCGGGTTGTTCCTTAAGCCACAAAAAGCTGCACCCAAGCTTGTTTAATGTCTGAACTCTTAAGTGTCCACGATGCTGGGTTCTGAGGGAGGTGTAGGCTTTGTGGTCAAGCTCCATGGCCTGCCCTGGTCCTGCTGTGTTAGGATGTACAGAAGTTCTCTTCTGACTGCACAATTCATGATGGGGATGCAGGCATTTATTTCATCAACACTAGAGAAACCAGTCAGAGTGGCAAGGCTTTTGTTGAACTTGAATCAGAAGATGATGTAAAAATGGCCCTTAAAAAAGGCCAGGGAAGCAAGGGACATCAGTACACTGAGGTGTTCAAGTCCCACAGAACCAAGATGCATTGGGTGTTGAAGCACAGTAGTCCTAACAGTGCCTACACAGCCAGTGTTGGCTTTGTGTGACTTCAAGGACTCCCATTTGGATGTGCCAAGGAAGAAATTCTTCATTCTTTCTCGAGGTTGGAAATTGTGCCAAACCAGATCACATTGCCCGTGGACCCCAAGGACAAGATTACAGGGGAAGCCTTTGTGCTGCTTGCCTCACAGGAATTATGTGAGAAGGCCCTAGGGAAACAGAAGGAGAGAAAAGGACACAGGTACACTGAAGTGGTCAAGAGCAGTCAGGAAGGAATTAGGTCATTCTCAGATTGCCTCTGAAGTTCATGTCTGTACAGCAGCTGGGCTTTATGACCACCCTGGCACAGCCAGGATGTATACTGGCAACGTCAAGCAAGTGGGCCTAGAGAGGATGAGGTATGGTGCTTATAGTGCAGGCTATGGGGGCTATGAGGAGTATAGCAGCCTCATCGATGGCTATGGTTTCACCATCCATCTGGTTGGGAAAGACCTCAGTTACTGTCTCTAGGACATGTGTAACCACAGATACAGAGATGGCAACTTCACTGTCCAGAGTACCACTGGACCCTGTGTCCACACGAGAGAGGCCAAAAAAAGCCACAGAGAACAACATTAACAACTTCTCTTCACTCAACCCTGTGAGAGTCTATATTGAGTGAGATTAGCTCTGACGGAACGGTGACAGGCAAAGCCAATGTTGAGTTTGCCGCTCACAATGAAGCTGTATGTGGCAGCTACGTCCAAAGACTGGGCCAACATGCAACATAGATACATAGAACTTTTCCTGAATTCCACAACTGGGGCCAGCAATGGGGAGTATAGCAGCCAGATGATCCGAAGCATGGGGGTGTTGACCCAGTCCACTTGCAGTGGCCTGGAGAGCCAGTTTGTGAGTCGCTGTTACGGGGCTAGCTGTGGCGGTCAGACAGCATGGGTGGCTAGGACTAGTTTTGTAGAAACATTTGAATTATTGCAATCAAATTTTCACAGGCAGCCAACAAACAGTGAAAAGCAATTATTACTCTAGAGGAGGCTGTGGGACCCATTTTGCACCATGAGTTTATGAAATCTGTATTTAAAAAAATTACTTCTTCAGTGTTTTCTCAAGCAAACTTTCTTCTAGCCTGTAATATTGAGTAAACTAAAACTATTTTCAGCTTTATTCAATTAACATTGTGGTAGTATACTTCAGAGTGATGTTATCTGAATTAAAGTAGTTTTAAATACATTAAATGGATCTTTTATGCCATAAACCATTGGGAAGATGTGCTTTTTTGGAAAACTCGAGGTCCTAGATCCCTAATTCAAAGAGGAACATTTCTCATGTTTGTTCATTCTAGTTTATTTTCATCATAAATCTTTTAGGTTAAGTATAAGCTTTCAAAAATAAGTTAGTTTTGAAATTAAGATGTATTACTAATACTGTAGGAATTCGTGAGCCTTGACTTAAAACTTTCTTTGTTGAAGAGACTGTCCTCAATAAATGGCGTTGGGAAAATTGGACAGCCACATGCAGAAGAATGAAACTGGACCACTGCCTACACCATACACAAAAATAAACTCAAAATGGATGAAAGAGCTAAAGGTGAAACAGGAATCCATCAAAATCCTAGAGAAGAACATAGGCAGCAATCCCTTTGACCTTGGCTGCAGCAACTTCTTGCTAGACACATCGCCAAAGGCAGGAGAAACAAAAACAAAAATGAACTATTGGGACTTCATCAGGATAAAAAGCTTTTGCACTGCAAAAGAAACAGTTAACAAAATTAAAAGGCAACCTATGGAATGGGAGAAGATATTTGCAAATGCCTTATCAGATAAAGGGCTAATATTCAAAATTTATAAAGAACTTATCAAACTCAACACCCAAAAAACAAAAAATCCAGTCAAGAAATGGGCAAAAGACATGAACAGACATTTCTCCAAAGAAGACATAGAAACAGTAGCAGACACATGAAAAAATGCTCAACATCCCTCGGCATCAGGGAAATACAAATCAGTACCACAATTAGATACCACCTCACACTAGTGAAAATGGCTAAAATTAACAAGACAGGAAACAACAGATGTTGGGGAGGATCCAGAGAAAGGGAAACCCTCTTACACTGTTGGTGGGAATGCAAAGTGGTGCAGCCACTCTGGAAAACAGTATGTAGGTTCCTCTAAAAATAGAGCTACTCTATGACCCAACAATTGCACTACTAGATATATACCCAAAGGATACAAATATAGTGATTTGAAGGGGCACATGCACCCCTTTCCATTAAAGCTGTGGTAAGTTGTTTTAGTTCTGGGCCCAGTAGATGGTTCTGGTTCTACAATTATCTGAACTCTAGTTTTCTCAACAATCAAGTAGGCTTCAAATTCATTCTTCCTTCTCAATTCTGTGATTTTTGACATTTACAAAAATAAAAAATACAGCATAGCTGTGAATTATTTCCAAAAATGGGAATCACATTTGTCAAATGAGTTCTAAACCAGGAAACTTAGAAGGGGACTCCTGGTGACCCCTGTATCCAGCCTAACTAGCATCACACATGAAGAATCCAAGGCTGTGACTTCCTCCCAGAGGAGGCTAAGTTCAGTCAAAGCAAGAAAATTCTTCAGGTCTTTCCAAAACTTCTTCACAAATAATATATATAGGACAAATCATTGTGAAGTTAAATTTGTAGAAATGAATCTCAAAACTTGATGAAATCTCAAAATACATTCCTTAAAATCACATTTATTTGCTTGTTGATTTGACGGTCAACAAGAAATCTCAGCAGAGTAAAATCTTTGCATTTTTCTTCACATTTAGCCACAAAAAGTCTAATTTTAAATGATGCACTTTCTCAAAAACTGGGGATGTACTGTATGGTGACTAATATAACAAAATAAAAATTATAAAAATAAAAAATAAATGATGCACTTTCAAAGCAAAACAAATAAAACATTTAAAGGGTCATATATGATTATTTCAAAGAGGACTAGATATGGAATTCATAACGACAGTGACACATTGTTAATGGCTTTGTCTTTCCCAGTCTTCCCATGCCAGGCAGGGGGACTACAGAAGTATCTTATCATCCTCAGGAGTTTATTGAATAAATGAGAGTGTCTAGTAGTACAGAACACCTTAGGCACTGAGTGATGCTAATGAAACATAAAGAGTTTCTTAGGTGAGAAAGCTACTATTTGGGAAGATTTGAGAGTATGAGGGTTCTAAAAATGTAAACACAGCTCCAGAGACTTTTTAGAATCAACTTTTTAAATGGAAGGAAAGAGTATTTATAGGAAGCTCTGTTGGAAAAAAAACACTATGATTAGGAGAAATTGTCTTGGTTGTCTTGGATGTTCTTACCTCCTGTTGCTGGGAGTTCCTCAGCATTTACTATTCTGAAGATTACTCTAACCTTCCCAGTCTAACTTCAGGAAAAGATTTGACAAACTCATTTTTCCTGAGTTTCAGTAACTGAGTTTACTGTGATACATCAATCTATTTTTAATATACTATAATAGCTCTTCTATTTACTATTTAATAGGGAGTAATGTCTTAACCCTTTAACCTATTTCTAATTGTAGAATTAAAGACATCAGAAGGAATGAGGTAGTTTTTTAAAAGAAAAAATACTTTCTAGCAGAATTAGACTGTTTACTTCACCTATTTTTATTTAAGGGCCAGTGATTAATCATTCAGTAGTATTTCAGCTATGTTACATAGCTAGCACAAAGCAAGGGGATGCCTGCCATCAAAATAGAGAATCTCTAATGTACCATTGCGCTTCACCCTGCAAATCTTAAGAGCGGCTTGCTCAGGACTTAAGTTAAACCAGGTACTCAAATACCAATTAACATCCAGTGTTTTATTAGTTTCAGGTGTACAATATAATGATTCAACAGTTATACTGGCACTTTAGAATAGCGTTTATAGTATTATAGATGCATTCTCCATGTTCCATGTTTATGGATACATTTCCCATCTCTTTAAATTGCTTATATCTAAGCAACTTAATACTCTGCCAATATATGTTTCATTTCAAGATATATGTCCAGAAGTGTGTGTGTTAGAGGCAGATTGGCCCTTTGAATACTGCAAACTGGCCCCATTTCTACAAATCTTTCCTTGCAGTGCCTTGTGCATAAACTGTGTTATAGACTCACAAGCTGCCTGCCATATACAAGCCTGAACTCCTCATTTTGTTTTAGATTCAAAATTCGCAACAGGAAAGTAACCATTACAGTAACCAATCTCAAAGGCTTGTTTGCTTTGCTTTATAAATTCCTAACCTTTTCCTGATGTAGCAGAAAAGTATGCAAGGCTCAGGTTAGGTAAACAACAGAGTCAAGGTTAACTGTGAGAGAGTGACATGGGAAAGAACCCAACCAGGCAAACATTAAAACATCAATAGGCAACTTAGACCAACATTAACATTAGCCATCACCTCAGTACATGTGCATTTAGAATATTTTGTTAATACATTCTAAGACTGTTAATGTCTGTTTTTCACTTTTGCTACAGAGAGGGGATTTCATTGCTCTTTAAGAGCTGTTACCTTCTGCTGGGGACAATTCTGTTCTTGGCCTCTGGAACATCTCATAAATTATATCTTCAGAATTATAGAGTACAAGAGTTAACAAAATGACTTCCTATTCCCGTGGGCAGCCCAGGTAGGAATAGCTACTTACAGAAGTGATTAAGTGTGAAACTTGCTTTAGGCACAGAGCAGCAGTAGGCTCATGAGCTTTTCTGTTTACATCTGGAGTTTTATTTTGGCTCTATCAATTCACACATCTAAGAAAAATGTAGCCCCAAGCTTATGTCACCAAGGTTAACTATAGAAGAGAGAGATGAGGGCAAGCTTAGGGACCACAGTCTCTCTTGGCCATATATCCATCTGTCAGAGCCACCATGCTATTCCAAGTCTACTCCTGTGCTTGAACAAATACCTTCACATGTGGGATGGAGTCTTCTAAGAATGCACTTGGCTTGACTTCCACACAGATTTCCGGCTCAGGATTTGTCAGGTTAACCTAACCTCAGAGGATTCCAGTGTTTTCAAAGTAGGAAAAAATGTTTATAATATAATAATTTGGAGAACCACTGGACTGAACAAAATGGCAAATAATTTTCTTTATTGAAGAGCCATTAATAAATATGCTAGTAACCACTATGATTCTTTTAAGAGTAGATGATCATCTTCCAAAAATATTTGACCTTGGAAGACTTTTCTTTATTCAGAGGATCTCTAAAAATGTCACATTTTCCAAGGAATCAAGCCAGTCAAATTTTAATAGAAAGCTTGTTTCAGTCATTCATACTCTCATACAAATCAGAACCTTGATTTTGCTAAGTAGGTTGAATTTCATGACTGATGTCACTATGGACCAGATTCACAGCCAGTTCTAGTATCCTATCACACAAGGCTGACACCAGTCTAGGAGATAAGGTGCACACGTGAGCTTGTTAAAATCTAAAGCTCATAAGACAACCTCAGAAGACTTTCTATTATTTGATTATTAAGAGCTTCAAATCCCAGCAAAACAGGATTCATGGGAATTCATGGGAAAGCATAGCATTTGCCATGGTGACAAATTCCTTGAAATATTAAGAGTGGAAACTCTTATTTCCTGTCTTCCCTAAACAGCCCCTTATGAATATGTCAGCCAGGCACTTACCTAAGTTTTTGTGCCACATCTCAGGGATACGAGAGTGTTACTACTATAATGTTAGAAAAATTATTCTGGTTATTTGAATAAAAATGACACAACTAGATCTTCAAGAGATACTGATATATTACAGTTAATGTTTTCTGGTATAAAGAGGTTCAAATTAGAAGAGAAAAATGGATCAGGATGCCTCCCGATTAGATTCTGGTCTGGCAAGGCTTTTTATTGGCAGGACTTAGAGGCTGCTTCCTCTTCTGCATCCACTACACTGGAGGAGAAAAAAGGTAATAGAAGGATGGGACAACTCACCAGTCTAACCAGGTCTGGCCAATTCTAGCCATAGGTCAACTGAATCAGAACTGGCAACTTAAACGGCCATGGCGTGCATACTTTGGTTAATTTTATCAACTCAGTTATCCTCCTTTAAGAGGATCTAGAGCTATCTATATCTGAAATTTAGAACTGGAAGATACTTAGTCATCATTTTTGCAAACCCCATATTAGAAACTAGGAGACTGAGGCCTTGAAAGTTTTGTGAGATGCCCTAAGGGTGGCTTCTGGACCAAAGAACAGTAACTTTGAAAAAGCAGACATTCCATGTGTTTTTCCATGACAGCAATAAACATGTTTCTCTTAAAAAAAGAAAAAAAATATATATATATTAGAGAGAGAGCTAGAGCATGGAGGTGGGGCAGAGGGAGAGGGAGAGAGAGAAATCTCGAGCAGATTCCCCACTGAGTGGGGAGCCCAACAAGGGGCTGTAGCTCATGACTCAGAGTTCACAACCTGAGACGAAATCAGGAGTCAGAGCCTTAACCAACTGAGTCACCCAGGAGCCCCTCTGCTAGCAGAACACGGTGTACAGATTTCCAATGGGTTTTTGTAGCTAAGACAAACCTATGTACTTACCACAAATCATCTTACTTTAAAAATCAGAGAATGGCTAGATGAAGGAAAAATATGAAAAGACATAAGGAGTACCTTTGGCCAGAGATGCAAACAATACGGGAAAAAGCTGCCAGTAATACTCTGATCTGTACACAGACACAATAGCTTCCTGCTGAAAGTAGATGGTCTTCCTAAATGAGTGCCTTTCAGACACTTGGGTTACATGGTGATGCACCAGTCCAGATCAATCTGTCTTAACAATCTCCTCTCCTTTGACACTTCTGCGTCTGGTCAGGATGTCAAAGGATGCTAAAGACTATCCCTGTTTTGGTAACAACAAAGAAGCCCCAGAGAAAATAAAAATTATACTTTTCTACAGGGTAGAGAAAAGGGGTCGTATGCAATGAAGACTTCATGAACTTAACTCCAAGGGAAATAAGCTTTTCATAGGTAAGTAGAGAACTATGAGAGCTTCTGTATGTGGGGGCACCTGATCTAAGTGCAGACAGAAACTGGGTACAGATGGAGAGACCTTTCAGGGATGGAGGGAAATTGGTCAAGCTTTGTAAAACAATATATTCTGGCTAGAGGGTCTGGAGTCTAGAAGAACCGCAAAGGCAGAAACAGAACACTTGGACCAACAATTCTTCTGATAGTACCACCATCCATCATGAGGTTTTCTGAAAAAAATAACAGTTGGGGGAGTGACTGATAAGCAGAGAGAAACTGTACAACTCTGCATATTGTGGAGCCCTGCCAGAGTTTCATCCAAAGGTAAGCAAACTAAAAATATCTGAAATTTCAGCCAATCTTCACCCAGCTCAGCTACTGATAAGATCAAATAGCAATTTGGGATGAGGGAGGCGTGGTTAAACACAGGTGAACCTGATACAGTTAAATCTGTGAGCCAGCATAAGTACATTCATATACAATGTACAAAAATCAAAATGATGTTACACGCAAGAAAGCAAAGCAAAACAAAACAAAACAAAAATCAAACTACAAAAACTAATGATGTACTGTAGCACTTCAATAAAGTCTCAAAGGATTTAAAAAAATAATAAAATAAAATAAAAATTTAAAAAAATGGAATCATACAGTAAAACAAAACAAAAACAACAAAAAACCAAACTACATCTAAGAAAAAACAGTCATTAGAAACAGATTTGCAGATGACAGTTATTGGAATAGTCAAAGACTTTAAAACAACTATTAAATATATTAAATCATTAACTGAAAAGGTGATTATGTTGAATAAAAAAATGGATAAAAATAAAAACTCTAAAAAAGAACCAAGTGGAATTCTAGATTCAAAAACCTAGAACCTTTGAAAGTTAAAAATCACTAGGTGAAATTAAAGCTAAATGGGAAACTGCCCAAGAAAGGATCAGTAAACTTAAAAACTGGTCAAAAGAAATTATTCAAAGTAAAATGAAAGAGGAAAAAATTAAGGAAAAAAAGAGAATGTCATAACATTCTTGTATGGGCGTAGGGGATAACACCAAGAGATCTACAAGCAATTAGAGTCCCTGCAAGAGTGGAGAAAAGGAGCAGAAAGAATATTTGAGGAAATATGGCTGAAAATTTTTAAATTTTTGAAAAGTATCAACCCAAAGACTTAAGAATGGGGCCCAAGAAACTCAACAAATACCTAATGGATGATGCAAAGAAAATTTACGTAGGCACATTATAGTCAAATTTCTGAAAACCGCAGACAAAATTTAGAAAGTATTTAGAAAAGAAAAAAAGACACATTACATACAGGGTAATAACAATATAAATGACAGTTAACTTCTCATTACAAAAAATGCAAGTCAGAATACGATAAAATAATATCTTTAAAGTTCTGAAAAGAAGAAATAAAACAAGACCCGTCAACTCAGTATTTTATATCCATTTTGTCTTTGAAAGCAAAAATTTTAAAAATGCATTGTGGGGTTTATAAAATATGTAGAAGTTACATGTATGACAAGAATAATAAAAAACAGGAAGGAATAAGTGGAAGTATACTGCTGTAAATTCTTATACGCAAAGTAACATAATATTAATCCAAGGCAGACAGAGAGGCAGATGATATTTTTTTCCAGTACACATATAAGAAAAGCTGAAGCTCATAGAGGATCTTCTACTGGACCAAAGTAATAAACAGAGTGAGTGGCCAAGCATAGCCTAGGAACCAGGTTTGCAGACTCTATTGTTCTTAAAGCAAAATTGGGATTAAGCTTGGATGCCTGATAGTTAATCCAAGGCTTTACATAACTAAAGGAATCTTTTTTCTTAGTCTACAAGGTTTTTCTCTATAATGGCTCATTTTATTTACCTAAGAGTCCCTTTCTTTCCCTATGGCTGGCATATTATTTATAAAATGTATAAAGAAAAAGGAAATATGTACAGTTCTGTTTCCTTTCCAGTCTCCCTTCTCTGCTTAGTTTCTCTCCAAAGTACTTTAACTTCCCTTACTAAGTCTGGTTAATCGAGTCTATGACTTTCCATATCAGTCAAGAACAAATGAAGACAATTTCTCAAATGGAGAAATTAAGCATAGGGTCTTTAGAGGGGTAGTCAAACAGATGCTGTAAAAAGTAATGAAAGCCCATTAAGAATAAGAAAATTGTGTCCCTTCATGTTTCACTATAATAGTGAGCTTCTCACCTCTTGGTTTGCATCTAGTGTATCCTGACTATGATAGGGGATTATGTCATCCCGTCTCATCAAGTCAGAGTTTAGCATAGAACAGGATGACCTTCAGTAATCAATGGTGAAGTATGAATAAAAGTGAAATTTATTCCATCCCTTCTGCTATTCCAGATGATCTCTGCCTGTCCATTAGCAAAGAGCACTCCATCCATTAACCCATTTCCAAAAACAATATGGTAGAGCCATTCTTACTAGTTCTTAGCTCTGCATGAGCCAAGAGGAATCCTTTGAAACCTTGGCTGTGAGAAAAGGCTACTGGGATCTCTAATCCACCCATATCAAATTGCACCTTGACATAATGAGGGCTTCCAGGGCAGAACAACTGTAAATAGATGCTCCACAGACTTGAGGGAAAGCAGCTCCATTTTTGTCTTCGCATACAGTGCACATTCTTTGTGGGTCATTTAGAGGCAGGGCAGCCTTGCAGACAGATCAATCCTTTTGGTTGGGCTAATTTAAGAATGTAGAAGGCAATGGGGAGTGGGGTGGAGGGAATATTTCAACTGTGTCAATGAACTGCACCTAAGAACTGAGGTTTCAGGTGATTCCTACGCCCATACAAGACAATGAGAAAGGAACAGAGAGAGCTCCTGGTTCAACTTGATTTAAGAATCAGAATGTCATTCAAAAAGAACTATGGTAGAGTAGCCAAATTCATAGAGACAGGAAGTAGAATGGTGGTTGCCAAGGATTCAGGGAAAAGGAAATGGGGAGTTACTATTTAATGGGGATGAAATTTTAGTTTGGGAAGATGAACAAAGTTCTGGAGATGGATGGGGTGATAGTTGCACAATAATGCAAATGTACTCAATGCCACTGAACTGGACACTTTAAAATAGTTAAAAAGGTAAACTTTATGTTATGTATATTTCACCATTTTTTTTTTAAAGAAAAAAGCGATGGTGAGTGAGTTAATTGGCTGTTGGCCCCAATCTGTTTGGATAAATTCATAGGTCAATAGTGCTTTTAGTGTCTGGCGAACCTTATACAATTCCCCAGGGTACCACCCCAGATTCTGTAAATATAGAAAACCCACAGATTGGGAGATCAGTAGATCCAATAATAAAACTAAATATGAAAGTAGTACTAATATTTTGTGTCAGGCATCATACTACCATTTTATCTATAGTTTATTCAACCCAGGACTGCGCAGACACCTATTAGTCTGATTTTAAGAAGAATTCGCAGATAATACCTGAAGCCCTTGCAATTAACATGATTAATGTGCTTCAGGAGTAGCACGTGTGTGCTAGTGAGACTTTGGGTCAGCTGGTTGTGAAAAAGGTATTAAAAGTGTAGCTCACTTTCTCAAACTTCGAAGCATGAGGATCTTTGAAAAAGAATAAAACTTTTCTCCTACCCCTGAGAATAAATCCATAGACCCTAGTTTGATGAACATTGACTTAAACAACTGAAGCCTTCTTTCATGAAACTGCCGTGCAATTGCAAATTACCACTGCAGAAGGGAAGTTTCATCTAATTTGATAAAGATAAAATTTTAAATTATCATCATAATGAAAACACCAAATTTAATCCCCAAAAAATATCTTTTATAATTCATGGACACCCCACCCCAACCCTGTTCAAGAACATGTACACACACTTACCTCTGTTTAAGAAAGACTTCTCTTAAAAAGTTTTGGGAGTATCTGACAGCCATGACTGATAGGGAAAAAAAGCGGAGAAACAAATGAAAGGTTTTGGTGGTGATGGTGATTCTCAACACAAGTAAATTATTTAAAAAAATGCATCTGTGTCCTGAAATGGGAAGTAAGGTGAGGAAATAGATACGTGTATGTAGAGAGGGTAAAATAATTTTTAAGGAGTTACTTTATTTTCAGTTGATCACAGGTGGCTCGATTTAGCACATTCGGCTATTTTACAAAATGGTGTCACTGAAAATATTCTTTAGCAACAAGACTTGGGGTGTCTCCATCTCAGCACCTCCATTCTTCTCAAGCAATTTGATTTATGGTGACTTGTTTTGGAAATTTAGAGAAAACTGCCTTGTGAGTATTTATATGAGCAGATTTTGTTTTCCCCTTGGGCTGTACAGCTGCCAGCCATTTACTGCCTGCCTGGTCCATGGGCAGGTTTTTGTTTTTTTTTTTTCCCTTTCCCCTCTTGTGGTTCCTACAATAGAAATAATCATTTTTTAAAATGGAAAGGAACCCACTCCCTTTTCATAATCTCAGCTACAGATCTGCTTTTGATTTTGCATGCTTCATTTTGTTCCCTGAAGGATAATTTGGAGGTTTGAGTAATTAACCCAAGACTCATAGGAGGCCGTCTTTCGAAGGCGGGCAATTTTGCTGTGGTGGAGTCGACCGCTGTCAAGCATTAACTTCTTAATAATAAAGCCTTTCAGACCCTCGACTATCCGCACAAAGATGCACTTGAAGCTAGTGGCTTGGCAGAGTGTAAGCGGACTACTTCTATTCTTTCCTCGGACAAAATAGTCCTCTTGATCTCTGGGTTGGAGCTATTTTTATTTTAGTTCAGTTCTTTTTTGCTTTTTAACTTGGTGGGCAAGTCTTTCACTTATATTTGATCCATTGCTTAATCTGTTGCCTTTTTTCAAAAAGACCTGCAAAAAGACACCCTTTCCAATATCCAGTGACTAGCTCCCCCTTTCAGTATATTTAGAATCCTCCCTTTTTAGAAGAGCAGTGACTCAACTCCTGAACTAAATAAGAGTTTGCTCCTCTGATCACAGTACACTTCCTGCTATTAACATGAAATGGCTCTGGTGCAGCACTGGGGACAATCACACCTGCAATTAACAACCAAATTAGGATGTATCTTATCTTGGCAAACGGATCCACCAGAAATTTGAGGACAGCTGCTGCCCTCCCTCCCATTCCCACTCTCCTTTTAATGCCCCCTCTCAAGCTCTTAGCAGAGAAGTGAACCAGAAATGTTTGCGTTCTATTTGATAAATCAGTGTATTTTAACTGATTTGGAAAATACCTACTGAGTGCTTACTATGTAACACTGTGGCAGGCAGTGATCTTTTATTCACTTGTCAACAGGGCTACCATGCCTGGAACCTCTGAACTTTGAAAAGGATTATGAAAATAAACCTAGTATATTTATATTATAATGTATATAGCAATTATTTACATACATATCTATTACAAAATTAAGAAAGAGTTAATTAAATGTCCACCAGCAACATCAACCTAAAACTGCAGACATTTAAAAATCCCATTACATACAAAAGCAGTTTATAAGTAGATTTTTCTCACTTCTCTCTTTTTTTAAAGATTTTATTTATTTATTTATTTGAGAGAGAGAGAGAGACAAAGAAAGATAGGGAACATGAGCAGGGGTAGGAGCAGAGGGAGAGGGACAAGTAGGCTACGCACTGAGCTCAGAGCCATACATGGGGCTTGATCTTATGACCCTGAGATGGTTACCTGAGCCAAAATCAAGAGTTGGATGCTTAAATGACTGAGCTACCCAGGCGCCCCTAGATTTTTCTCACTTTCCAAAGATTCCCAAATATTCTACTTGTAAAGGAAATGAGTTTTTCATGGCCAAATAATTTCATAAGCATATTAATTTTCTTTTAAAAACTATTTCAAATTTTTTAAAAAAATTATAGTGACTGTAAGATGTATAGGTATCAAAATGCTTACTTTGATAAAGGCCCCTGAAGGCTTTAAAGCAGCCCAGTGAGAGCAGATGAGAGGTTCAGCGGTGTCAAAGAGAAGGCCTCTGCCATTCAGAAACTTACAATCCTGGGTGGACAGGCATGGCTAGTGCTATAGTAAAGGAAATGCAAAGGATGTGTTCTACTCAAGGTCCTAGCATTGTCTCTACAACTTGATGCCCTTTGGAATATTCGAAGACAACTCTCATGGCAACCCAAAAGGCCTTTCTTTTCTGCTTCTTTCTGTTCCTCATATAATACCATTCTGGTTACTTCCTCTTGATCATACCCCAGCTTGTATCTCGTATAATTTGGTGCCCAAAAAGGAAAACCACACTCTAGATGTGGTAAAAACAAGTACAAAGGATGTGGGAGTCTTGCCACCTCACTAGAGTTTTATTCTTATATTAATTCAGCTGCAGGGTGTTTTGCATGAATACTGGGCTGGTCTTCAACCAAAACACAACAGCCCCCAGGCCTTTTTCACACTGGTGGTGCCAAGCAGATTATCCTCAACAGCTATTTGTGAAGGTGGCTTTCTTAACATTTTTGCATTTATATTTGCTAAATGTAGTTCTGTAATTTCCCCTCCCCTCAAAAAACAAACCTTGATTTTGTTATCTGGCATAGTTATTCTCCCTCTCAGTTTGGTGCCAGCTTAAATTGGATAAGCTTGCCTTCTATATTGGAGAAGACAGAGATGATCAAATATAGAATAATGGACTGTACCCTAAGGACCTCCCCAAAATTATGTCAGTCCCTGTGGTTAGCTTGTTCCATCAGCTACAAAATTCAACAATGGTATAATCCTCTATTTTGCCAAAAATTATTTAATGCTTTACTGAAATAACATTCTGATTTTCAAAAACTATCCAAAGAGGAATATTGTTTCTGTAGTTTATATTTGCAGTTTAATATTATATGTCACATATAATTTTAACATTTTATGTCCTAGAACTCATAGGTACCGACTCATTATTACATTTCTTTATAGAGACAAAACATCTGAGTCTAGGACGATGAAATTAAATATATGTGATGCCAAAGAATCAGCAAGGGTAATGGCACTACACTACTCACAGTCTAGAGGTGGATAGGACTTAAACAGGTCATTTCACCATCCCTGTGCCTCCGATTAAGTCAGACCCCAAGTCTGTCTTCGTTTCCCTTAGGTCTTTCTTTTGCTATCTCCTTCAAAATTCTGTGTAAATGATACTGAGTGCTCCTAGACATTCTAAATTTTAAAGTTTTAAGAAGACTGTCCAATTCAGTATTCCTTGTCTGGCTTTGCCTTTTGACCTGGATCTTAAGTAATTGGATCTCTGATAAGTACTTAATGGCTTTGGGACATGCAAAGAAGTGTGGGTCCTACTCTGGATTAAAGGGCTCCGGAATCCAGGGAAGGCGCCACATTCCCAGGCTGTGTTAATTAGCCATGCCTGCTGCTAATAAGTCTCTGACATATTTTACAGGATCACAGAAGCAACTTGTGATGCTCCGAGTGGGAGGGAGAAACAACACCCTGGCTTTATGAATCTCATAGAAAAGAACTTTGCCTTCTCTACAGAATCATTCTCCTTATAATTTGATTTTTTTTTTAAATCAGAACAACAGAACATAGAAATCAAACCTCTGTAATTCAGAGTGAATTATGGAAATGTATTTCTCTTTCCCCAGTTGTGTAACTCAATTCACTGTTCTTATCCTTCAACAAAACGCTATTATTAGCTGAGAGCATGAGTTTATAATCATTTTTTTTTAATTCTATGGATCTCATCTATGGAATTTATTTGCTCTTCAATACTATCTTTCCCTCGAGGGACTCATTACTCATTTACACATCCAGAAAGTAAATAATGTGCCATTAACTGGAAAAAAATGCAGCCTCCAATTCATGGCACCAGGATATGCTTTTTTTCTTTTCTTTTCTTTCTTTCTCCCCCTTTCTTTCCTTTTTTTTTTTTTTAACAAGACAAGCATTTGGAAACAGAATACTTTAAAAGGAAAAGATCAGAACTTGTTTTTGAAGGAGTTGGGAACAACAGGCACCATTGTAGCCCAAAGCAAGGGTCCTACATTCAATTCAGGGGCAAAAAAAATCCATAACAAACTATTATATGTAAGCTCGAGATTTAGATTAAATATTCTTAGGTTCCAGATGGATTCCAATTTCTTTCTTAAGGTGTATATCTATTTCCAAATTTAATCATGACTTTTTTTTTTTAAGACCTCAGTAGTCTAATACATTAAAAACATCAGTAGTAATCATTTAAAGTAGGAATAAGGATGTATTTCCACAACAGCTATTCATCTGTGGCCCAATAGGCATCATAGGGAAAATTCTTCCCAGCATTCTCTGGGTTGGGGAGAACAGGACACAATCTGCTTTCATCAAAGGGTCAGGATCTAGCTTATCATAAAGTACAGCATGAATCCTGTCTGTGTATGGCATCTATATCAAAGGACAGCCATTCCCAGACATATAATCATTAATCGTGTAGGCATCTCAAGAGTGCAAATGATTGGTTCCATCTGTGTTGATTGAAGTGGCTACACTGGGCTTCCCTCGAGACAGGGTGGAACTACTGAAGCTGTCACATTTTGCTCTCACAGAGGACCAGAGACGATGTTAAAAATAATAATATCTAACATTTAGGGAATATTTATTTCATGCTAAGCACTGCTTTCAACACTTGATGTATATGAACACAATTATTCCTAACAACAATATCAGGGACGTACATGAATATTCCTATTTTATGGACAAGGGAACTGAGACACAAAGAAGTTAGACTACTTTCTAAAAGCAAGCAATTAGCAAGAGCCCAGGTGGTCTGACTTTAGAGCAGCGTTATTCAAAAGGTACATGTGAGGAACATATGTAATTTTAAATGATCCGCAGGCATGTTTTTTTAAAAAAGTAAACTGACATAGATGAAATTAATTTTAATAATATATTTTCTTTGGTTCCGTGTATTCCAAATATTATCATTTCAACATGTAACAATAGGAAAACTATTGAGATATTTTACATTTTTTAACTAATTCCTTGAAATCCCCTGCGTATTTTACACTTAAAGCACATCTCAGTTTGAACCAAACATGTTACAAGTGCTTGATGCCACACATGGCTAGAGTCTCCTGACCTTGAGTCAACTTTCTAAATACCCTCATTTCACTACAAGTTATGTATTTTACCCTGCAGTATTACTCTTCTCTTTGGCTGGAGGCAGTTTCTAAATGCAGAAATGTAGTGGAGAAGGGGATTAGTGTGGTTTCTGGGAGAACTGGAAGAATCAGACCGCTTCCACCTATTTGGAACCTCTATGGATGTTAGAATAAGGCTTGGCTCTAGGATGACAGAGCCCCTCTGGTTGACAGCAGCAGTTCCCACTCACCCCTCAGGCCACCAACTCCACACCCATACACTATGGCTCTGCACCTCCTCTCAAGCTCTCTGTGGTGTCCCTGGGAAGATAAGGCTGGGAGGATAGGGGACATAGGAGAGACCGCCCCTGCACGCAGTTCTTGGTTGTGTGCACTGAGTGAGGTTAGGTGGGCTCACCCTGGGTGTTTCTGTCAGGAAGTGAGAACAGGACCTTTGGGAGATGTATTGTGGGTGGCCGTGTGCCAGCCAGAAACTGTTCTGGACAGAGAATGATGTTCCCTGTGCTCATCTCTGCCATCATAAAACAGGCACAGAGGCAGTCTCCAGTCCTTAGCTCCCTGGGTGCTATGAGTTATATTTTTTTTCTCTGTTTCTCCCCTCTTTCTGAAGATAGTCCTTTTTGGGGGCTGTAGGCTTAGTTTCTCTTAATTTCATTACCTTTTTGATCATGGAAAAACTCCCTCTTTGGTCTGCCTTCAGGTGGTAGTCTCTACCATGAGATGACTTACCTCTGGAAGGAGAGGGCTACAGGGAAGTGAATGCTCTGATGGACCAGCTGGACTTCTGAGGACAGGAAGCTAGGCAGTGGTCAGGAGACTAGGGTAGTCCCTCTCGTGTCCTAAGTGGTCAAGGGTTGACTAGTGGGGGGGGGGTCACAGACGTGTCAAGAGGATTCCCTCCAGTCAGAGAGAGCAGAACCTGTGACTGGGCAGCCAGCTCTTTCATACCCAGGAGGTGCACACTCCTTCTGTTCTGCTCAGAAGGTGTTTCAGAAACTGCATCTCTGCTCCCACCTTCTCAGCCCTGCTCACAGCTGGAGATGGAGGGTGCAAGCAGGAAGGAAAAGATGATCAGGGGTAGATGAATACACAGTCACTTCTGTATTTGTATCTGGAAAAGTATTTTTCAAACTTTGACGATAATTCACTATAAGAAACATATTTAAACTGGTACTATTTTGAAGAAACTACTAACGCTGAATCTCCACATACCCAAAGACCCAGCAATTCCACTCCTCACTAGATCCCCTAGCCAACAGGGATGTGGACATATGTCTACCAAAAGACACACAGTAGTAAGTTCATAGCACTACTCTCTGTAATAGTAAAAAAAAGTGAACATGACCCAAATATCATCCACAAGAAACTGGTTTAAACAACCATGTGTGGTCATACAATATACAATCTGTATATTGTATACAATTCAATACTGAGAATGAGCAAATAACAGCTATATTATATATTAGTATATCAAATAACAGCTATATTATATATTAGTATATCTCTCAAAAATAGTGCCAAGCAAAAGAAGTCAGATACCAAAGACACAATAGAACATATGACATTGTTTCATTTACACAAAGTTCAAAAAGAGGCAAAACTAACCTGTGTTACATATCAGGTTACATTTCATATTGCAATTGACAACACATAACACATAAATAAATGAGTTGAAAGGATAAGGAAACAATTCTTATTCCTACTATATGTAGTGTACCCTGAATTTTTGTTTTCCTATTCTGCTTTCCTAAGCCTAGTTGCTACCCACTCGATGGATTTTATAATCTTTAATGGATTGTGATCTATAGTTTAGAAAACACTGTTATTAATGTAGGTTAGGGTCTCAGACTAGCCTAGAGGCTACCTAATTTCTCTATGCTTCGGTTTCCTCCTCTATAAAACGAGGATAATGATGGTACCCATCTCACAGGGTCGCTGTAGGATCGGATAAGTTAATGCACATTAAGTACTTAGCACAATGGCTGGCATGTGTTTACACACATGTTTTTATTAGTAGTTTCATTTCTAAATACTTTCAGGTCTTTCCTTAGGCAAATATACCTTTTAAATCCCTGCTTTATACCTACTGATAATGTAAACTAAACTTCCAGCAGAGACTTAGATATGACTTCTTGCTCCAGGGAAGCCAGGTTCCCTGTGATTAGGACTTCTGGGATTTCCACCTACAAGTGGGCTTCTTGAAATTGCTTCTGTGTTCCCACATCCTGTTCCACCGGGCTGTTTTCTTGTCTGCTCTGATCTTTTAGGCGGGGCCTGAGATCATCTGGGCATGTACAGTGTAACTGTATTTGCACAGCTCTTTTTTTTTTTTTTTTAAGATTTTATTTATTTGACAGAGATAGAGACAGCCAACGAGAGAGGGAACACAAGCAGGGGGAGTGGGAGAGGAAGAAGCAGTCTCACAGTGGAGGAGCCTGATGTGGGCCTCGATCCCATAATGCCGGGATCACGCCCTGAGCCGAAGGCAGACGCCTAACCGCTGTGCCACCCAGGCGCCCCTTAAAGTCATCTTAGCTTGGGAAGTGTTGCCAACGGCTAAGAGCAGCTCTGCTATTTGGCCAGGGGGTCTGACCAGCCCCCATCCCTTCCTCCAACAACAAGCGCTTTATGCTCCATGCAAAAAGACCAGCTGTCAGTTTAAATTTCCCTAATCCAGCCAGATCCCAACTGGGCCAATCAACCCTCTCTATCTGGGGGAAGCCCATCTGTGAAATGCAGCAGTGCCCTTACTGGAATGACATGTCATAAAAATTAGTTTAGGCACTGATCTAAGGAAGCTTTGTGCTGAGTGGAGGGACTGCAAGGTCTCAGCTGGTGTCCTTCTCTTTGCCAAAAAGCTGGACCAGATGAGCAGGTCAGAGCTTGAAAATAAAGCAAGTGCCTTCACCTCCTGCCCCCTACCCTGTGATGTTGTTCTCACCGATAAGGGAAAAACCTTACCTACTCCCCCAAGTTTTCTCTCCCAGGCAGCCCGTATTCTGTCACACAGGGGGCTGGATAAAAGGATAGGTGGATGGAAATCTATCAGTATTGCTGGGTTTTGTTTTTTGGGGGTGGAAGGGTGGTGTTGTGGCTGCTGTTTTCTAGCTGCAAGGTTACACATGCCAACACATGCTGGCCCAATTTGTTTAAAAAGGACACATGACCTCATCCTCCTAAGAAAAATTCTTCTGGGGGTGCCTGGGTGGCTCAGTAAGTGTCTGCCTTCGTCTCAGGTCACGATCCCAGGGTTCATGGATGGAACCCCGTGTTGGGCTCCCTGCTCAGGGAGGAGTCTGCTTCTCCTTCTCCCTCTGCCTCTCCCCTTAGCTCATGCTCTCTCTCTCTCTGTCAAATAAATAAATAAAATCTAAAGAAAGGAAGGGAGGGAGGGAGGGAAGAAAGAAGGAAGGAAGGTAGTTAGGAAGGTAGTTAGGTTGGTTGGTTCTTCTAGTGTGAGCTGCCCCTCTCACTTCTGGAAGAATAGTTGCTCCCAAAACATGTTTTCTGAGCTGCTGAAAAAAAATGAAGACTTCCGTTTTGCTATATCTTAATGGTCCAGGTGACTTTTTCCTCCTGGGACCACCTCTCTCCTGACCTATTTGTTTCCTGTCAATTTACACCACACCTTCCCCTTTACCACCACCCCCCCTTTTAAAAAATTTTCCCAGACTCTTTCCTCCTTTCAGCCTCCATCACAGGCCCATGGAGAGACTTAGGGGAAGGGTGGCCAAGAGCCCAGCAGGGGCCAGAACCAAACCTGATAGGCCCGGGATGCCAGTTCTTGTACTTGCTGGGCATGGCCAGAAATGGAAGGAGACCCAACTTCAAGGATCCTGCATCAAAGGTGGGAGTAAAGGTTGAGGAGGTAGGAAATGGTTTGCATATGTGAAATGCTTTCTAACTACTCATGGCAGAATATGAATGCATACAGAGAGAGGGCACCAGCATAGAAAGGGCATGGGATTGGCTGCCCAACTCCACATGCGGGATCTGGAATATTATTTCTACTACTTATCCACGTTTGAATCACAGGTATTCAGTTTTCTGAAGATTTTTACTGAGGTCTCCTACACTGTCTGCATTGTTTCAGGTGTCTAGGGATACGTTTCATCAGACAATTCACCAGTTAGGCTGCCTGGAAGTGTGCACAAGGCTGACTCTGACCAATTAAAACATAAACTTTATAGACAGGAGCTCAAAGGATCTGGAGCAGGCCTCTTTACATCCTTAATTGACTGAATAATGTGCTTCATCGTGCCATTTTAAAAAATCAACATGCCATGAATCATAAATTTTGAATTGTATTTTCAGACAATCACATGGGTTTTTTTCACACTTGCCCATTTTTATATAGTTTAACTTCCACTTTAGAAGATTTTGGGACCTTTCCTGAAAGTATAGGTCCTATCCAAGAAGTTTAGACATATGAGTTCAATAGTAAAACTTAAAAAAAAAGAAAAAGCCCATCACATTCTTATATTTTAAAAAACTACAGATTTTTTAAAAAAGTCTTTTCCTCATAATGTTCAGGACATTTTCTGACTTATTTTATTTATTTTAAAATAATCTTTGGAATAAAGGGAACTAACCAATGTTTTGGCCCCATCTTTTCTCCAAGGTAACATAATTAATCAGATTGCCATTTTAGGTCAGCCTGAACTCTGGGCAGGCAGCTTTATAGCTTGAGGGATCCAGAGAGTATTTTCTAAGGACTTTAGTACACACATTATATATTAGACCAAAAGACAAGCAATCAATGATAGTTAAAACCATATGCTTATGCAATGTTATATGGTGAAATTTCTTTATTATGTCTTTAAAAGCAAGTCATGAAGACTTTCATGACATTTTGGAAAGAGATTATAAAATGGCCTAAAACAAGACTGAAATGAATTAAAGCCAACAGAGAGGGGACTGGGAGACAGGAGAAAGAGAGATGATATACACAATGTTAAATCTCAGGGTGGAAATCTAGTGAACTTGGGGGGAAGAATAGATTAAAAAAACATTTTACTCATTCATTCATTTATTCACTCACGTATTTGCTTCTTCACTAAACACCACTAAGGGCTCATTAACACAGTACCAGGCAGTGTACGATCAAGTTAAGCCTAACATTTCTCCTGAGTTCATGTGATCGCTTTCAAGCTACCTTTCCATTCCCTCCACTACAACTGACTCTCTCTCCTTCAATGTGGTCCTCTTCTTCAACACTCCACACGGTCGCTCCTAACATCCTCCACATACTCTACCTCTCCGCCTTTACTTCACTATTTTCAGTTCATTTTTCCAAACCTCACGTTTCTTTTCCCAGCACTAGCCTCAAATAAATAATTTGTATTGAGCTCCCATAGAGCTTTGATGTCTACTGTAAAAAAACAAAGTACAAGATGCAACCAGGAGCTACGATTCATGCTTAGAATATAGGGAATTTGGACAACACATCACACGTGCACAGTACCAGCTGGCTGACCCATACAATGAATGCTATGGGAGTGGGATGAAAAACCATGGGAAGTTTTTTAAAGAACTGAGATTTAAGTCTTGAGACTAAGACTCACGTGGTTGTAAAAGAGAGCAGAGACATTCCCGGTGAATGTGAAAAGCTACCCACCTCAGAAAAGCCCACCCCAGTGGCTGTTGATTACTGGCAGCCTGTGAGCACATCCTGGGCTTAAACATTCTCTCTGTCAGCTACTTGAATGCATGTTATTTAGCACAGGCTTAAAAAACAAACAAACAAACAAAAAATAAATAAATAACAAAGATGGGCTAGTGTGTCTGTCTGGCTTTTCCATTTCTCTTCATCTATTTACATTAAGCCCCCGGTGAAGAGGTTCAGATTTGATCTTTAGCTTGAAGGGACTGATAGTCTCTGAAAGAACTTGCAGTTTATAAGAATTTAAGGTCCCATGAAAGTATCTGTGACAATCAGGCCAGGTCCCCTTGTGAACTGAGAAATAAAGAGATGAAAAAACTATGATGGGCTTTGTACAAAGAAAGTGTTCTAAACATAACCAAGTCAGTAAGTATTGATTTATATTGGTTACACTGCAGTACAATGCAATCATAACATCAGAAGGAAGAGCAAAACAGGGCCAGAGAAGCACTGAGGGTCAGTAAGGTAATTCAGAGGCAGCCCGCTAACTAGGAGCTGGAAGGAGGGACCTGTGTGGGGTGGAGGGCAGGAGTGGATGGGAGAAGCACTGGGGAGCGGAGTGAGCTGGGGGAGGCAGCACTTCCAAACCGGAAACAGTCCCTGAGAACACTGTCACCAGCAGGAGATCCTCAGAGAGCACCTGGCTGGGAGAGTGGCTGGGTTCAGTTTCCTGTTTAATTTTACATCAATTGACTTGAAGCATTAATATCTCCCTGTAAGGCAGCTACTGTGAAGTGAGGGAATTCTCAATAACATTTTCCTATTTTTGTTATCTTTATCTTGAGTCTCTATCATAAAAAGTAAAACACCAACTAAACCAGACTAATCAAAATAGAAACACGCTACTCTTGCTAGAAAATTCTGGGCTTTCCTGAATCTTTGTCTAAGATTCATTAAGAAAAATGATTCAAACCTTGGAAATAACAGAAACAAGATTACTGTGTGTCTTTTTAATATGCTTGCCTGTGTCATCTGACACTCTAGGGCAAGGTAACATTGCTTGTCTTAATAATTAAGGCTTCCATTCTATAAAGTTAGATGTTAGCTTATAAAAAATTGATACATTACACAGTGATATCTATCTGAAAAAAAAGTGATTTCTGTCTGGAGGAAGAAATGGCTATAGCTTTATTGCCCCGTACGTGCTGTTAAACAATTAGATGTCCAAATTTGCAATTTATACCAGAATTTTTCTTTCTGTGTTTCAGTTTTCATTTTCCCCTTCGAGTCAGCTTTGTCATCCTTTTAGTTCTATCATTAACAAGTTTAACAAATCTTTGACACAAGCTCACTATTTGTATATTTGTATAAGGATGTGTTCTCAACTTTTCAAAAATTATTACTCGACAATTCTTAGAAGTCTGAGTTGGTATCATAGGTTTAATGTACTCATTAACAAACACCTGGCTAGTGATTTATCTCTGGTAATATTAAGGACCCCTGAATCTTGTAATTAGCATTAATAATTTTATACAGGGTATTTTACATATGTTCATACACAGTAACCTTGGAAAAGATAACCAAGAGGAAGTAGCATTTGCAAACCATTGAACAAGTCTTGAATAGGGTTAGCAAATTAGCAACAGAAACAAATAATTTTCTAATTTGCAAGAAATGTTCTTCCACTATTCTGCAGAACTGGTCTTCCCTACACCCATGGGATTGTGAAATTCTTGCAAGCCGTCAAGTCAGGAAGCATTTCAAACTGAAAGAGGAACTTTAAAAAAATGTATCCCTGGGGAAAGATTTTTCCCCCTCCCCCTGCTCCTAAAGGACACATAATTCATTTCAGCTGCTTTGTATTTTCATGGCATCATCTTTAAAAAAAAAAGTAAAGAAAAACTGAGATCTTACAGAAAGGCATCAACTAT
Source organism: Ailuropoda melanoleuca (assembly GCF_002007445.2). Lineage (NCBI taxonomy): Eukaryota > Metazoa > Chordata > Mammalia > Carnivora > Ursidae > Ailuropoda > Ailuropoda melanoleuca. Next base: position 36,468,701 of record NC_048220.1, read on the forward strand.
AGGGGCAAATTTCATTTTCTCTTGGTGAGGTCTAAAGAACCTTCAGTGTTTAAGGTGAACAAGATTTTATTAGTCACCAATGTTTTGTGGGAATCTTGAAACACCGAATTAATTTTTTTTCTTAAAATTAACCTGAAGTCAGCCAATGAACCAACTCCAATTACTTTACAAGATCTATGAGAATATTGAATTAAGCCTCCCAAACTCTTCTTATGCCCAATTATTCTTTCTTTATAGAACATGTTACATCTCTTATGATTTGAAATTACTGCATAACACAAATTTGTATTTGTCACACATAACCAAAAAAAGGTTATTAAGTTCCTACTATATACAAGACTCCAGATAAAAAGACTACCCAAAAGGAGCTTGCAATTTAGTTGGAGAGGACATGACCAAAGAAAAGCCCTGTATAAAGGACATACAGGTACATTTTTGGTGTGGTTAGAATTTAGTTTCTGTTTTAGCAGATCTTGATCATCTTTGGGCTAGAGCCAGATAAAATATGGTAAGGCTTCTCTTACCTAGGATAACACATAGTATAATAGTGTCTGCGTGTGTGTGTGTGTGTGTGTGTGTGTGTGTGTGTGTGTTCCAGGCTAGGACTGATTTTTCACAGGGACCATTCGAAAGACAGACTGCACAAGGGCCAAAGGAAATAGGCTGAGACTGGTCACTTATGTCACTTGTTCATTCATTTAGTAACCATATCCCAAGAACTAACGGGTCTTGTAAAGGAGGCAGAGCATCAACTAAGTACCTAGTACATAACATATATTTAATAAACATTCACTAAATTGAGTTAAAGATATATCAGAAATGAACCTTGGCTTCAGAGAGTTTATAATCTATGAGAGAGGCTGCATTTAGTCAAATAATTGTGATGCAAAGGAGAAAGTGGATTCCATGAAAGAGATACAGATAGAGAGCTTGGTGGGCATGGGGAAAGCCAAGGTTGCTTCCAGTTGGTGCATCAGGCTACACTTTTGGGACAAAGCCATCCTTCTATGGGTTGGATGCTGACATACGGTGATGAAGGGAGAGACACTACAGGTAGAGGATGAGCATGAGCCAAGGCTCAGAGGTAAAACAACGCGGGACTTGAGTGGGGAAGCTCACTTTGGGTATTAAGATAATTGGTTGTGATGAGCACCAGGTATTGTGTGCAAGTGTTGAATTACTATATTGAACACATGAAATTAATATTACACTGTATGTTAACTAAGCAGAATTTGAATAAAAACTTTTTAGAAAGAGAGAGACCTGGTAGAAAAAGAGCTTGGAAAGGTATAGTAAGTTCAAATACTGATAGCCCCTAATACCATACAAAGAGTTTGATCCCAGAGCTGAAGACAAACATTACTGAAGATGGTTTTCCATCTTTGTGTAATACACTACTATTCCTAACAGAGAAGAATGTTGTATGTTTAATTTCTTTAAACATCCCTGTAAGAAATCTCAGTATGTTTGGTTATATTGGAGTTTTTTTGGGGAAAAAATCATGACTTAGAATCCTACAGTTTCTGATTGTTTAGAATCACCTTTGGCCCCCAGGATTCCCAGCTTCAGAATGCTCTGTTCACAAGTGATCTACAACTTACTCTTCCAAGAAAATTTCTGCTAATATTTTGACTATAAAAGATATAAATGTCAATCATCATTCCCAGTCTCTCAGTAGATGAGAAACTTCACTTCTAGTATGAGTCCTTATAGTAGATTCTCTGACCAGAAGTGGTTCTTCAGTAATGAAGGTGAATTGCCTTTTGTCCATGGCTGGTCACTGTGGACCTTTGTCTGCAGTGCTGTTGGAGAGCCTCTGATGCTCTTCAGGCACTGTGCCACTCTGATTTATTCTCCTGCTTTTAATGCTGACTCTCCTCAAATCTACAGCAATGATATGTTGATTACCTATTGAATTATGGCAGCAGTCCACATTGAATAACTACTGTTTACTGAGCACTCACCATGTCCTAGGTTGCTGACAGAGCATAATCACTCAACAAGGCAGAGACAAGACTATAACTGTTATCCACATTTACCAAGGAGAAAAGCAAGGTTCTGATACCGATGAAACTTGCCCATAGTCATACAGAAGGAAGCAGCAACTGGGTCATGGTATTCTGATGGGACAGTCTGGGCGAGCTGCCTCTCTGTAGACAGAGTTCTTCCAACTGTTGTCTCTAACCTTCCCACCCCCAATTCTCTTCTGCAAAGAAGTAGACTGTGCAACTAGAACACTGGCCTGGGCCTTGGGTCCCACTTCTTATTTCACAGCCAGTTACCTTCTACTTCTCAGGAATGTCTTTCTACACCATTGCTTGCAACATTTCAAAACCAGAAAGCAATGGAATTTCTGTAATGTCTATCCCTGGGACCTAGAGACTATAATTCAAGGCTGAAGTTTACCTGATTGTCACTATCAATTCCCTCTTTTCTTTAAAATCTACTAGCTTAGGGAGACTTTTAAATCTTAAGATATATTTTAACCCTTTTTCCAGCATTTCAACTTTTTCAGACTTTTAACATAGTTTTGTTCTTTGTCCTTCATTACCTAAACTTGTGCAACTAGAAGTGTTTTCTCAGACCTGATCCTAATCCCTCCTAGGATTTCATTGCATTAGTGGTTATTTTCTGAAATCATCTAATCTTTCCATATCTCTAGAATTGGGGGGATTGATACCCAGTAATGACTATAACTATTCTAGTGGAGACTCCAGCAACTGTGTCCAAAGGATCTCGTCTTCCTCAGATATGGCTAAATTCCTCAGATATGGCCATCACTTGGTAAATCCAACCTTTCTTGAGGCCTTTCTTAGTATCATCATCCCTAGGTATGACTGTCATTCTCACTTCTCTTCTTTTGTCAAAGTAAGATGATATTCCTCTGGATTTATTTATTGAATTAATTAAATATCTTTATGCACAGTGAATGGAAAGCACACTGAATTAGACATCTAAAACACAAAAACAACGATAAGAAAGAAAATATCAGAGGTATTTCCCCTAAAAGAAGATCAGATGAAAACGTTGTCTTTTACCAGTTTTAAAGGGTTACCAAGCTTCCACTCTGTACCATAAAGTCTCTGTTTGATACCTAAAACATTTGGAGTAATCATAATGGGGCTTCACTTGTTTTCACGAGATTATAGTCCGAAGAGAGCAGGAAAAGCTCTGCCATGCGTATTTATACTCAACAAAACTCCATGGCCATATTCTGCCTTCCTTTAATCCATCCCATCTGTCTCTTACTCAAATCATGCCTTCCTTTAGTCATTCAACAAAAACTGCATGTGTATTATGATCCAGAAACTGTATGCTAGTCTCTGGTATTACTCTAACGATGTAAGCTGGCCATCCTTCCACTGGCTAGAACCTCTAAGGATCTTAGAAATCTGAAACCTCTTTTAAAAGGATTAAGGGAAAAAAGGATTGAGGATAAAAGACCACAAAATAAGCTTTTGATTAATAAAGAGATTTTTTAAAAGTGTTTCAAGGTTGTTTTCCCTTCATTATGGAATTTAAAATGCCTTAATATTTGCCTAGTATTTTTGCAGGCTTCAAAAGACTTTCATTAAGCACTCTGTAGTTAAAGGTCTACTTACAGGGTTTCGGTAGTTTGAGAAGGCCTTCCTCACTATGAACTCCCTGAGTGAAGACAGTTTTATTAATATTTATATCTCTAGAATCCGGCCCAGGGCTAGGTATGGAATTGGCAAACAGTAAGCAATTTTTGAATGAATGTCTTCACATTACATGTACTATATTATTTCCTCTACCAGTCTGTAATTGGAGGCTGTTCCTATTATTTCCTTTTCATGTGCCTAGGACTGTTCTCATTAGAAAAGGCACTTGGCTGAATATCACCCAGGGAAAAAGTCAGGCTGGATTTACAGCATAAACCGGGACAATGCCATGTTATCTAGCCACATCATTACTCCTTGAAGCCGTAACAAGGTGGTTTCCTGTTATCTTTTATAAACTGAAAAGCTTGATGAAGACACAAAGTTGCTAGGTGGGCAAATTGGAGAACTAAATTTCATGTTGGAGGTGGTAGTTTCATAATGATAATGATGAAGGTTTCAGAAATAGTAACACATATTTAAACAGAAACACTAAGATGGCATCTGAAGAAAGTACTTCATCAACATGCCTTCTTGCACTTTGTCCTTTCATAGGGGACTTGGAAATTATTTTCTCTTATATATGCCAAATGCATGGCTGCTGGTTAAAAACACTAATCCATCTGATGAGCATAAAGATACAACAGGTTTAACTGCCTAGCATTTTGGTTTCTGGAGGAAAGCGAGATACCAAGGCTGTAAGTTACCCACATTAGAAGCAAGGGACAGATATGAATTTCAAGAGTGTTAAGGTCTTAGTTCTGACCTTGTGGTAAGATAATTTCTTGCTGTTTCCATCGAGATCTTAAATACCTTGATTTTTAAAGGCTCTATCTTTGAATACAAAACGTTAATAGGAGATAAACCAAGACTTAGAGGTAGAAAATATAGAGGTACCTGGGTAGCTCAGTGGGTTGAGCATCTGACTTTTGATTTCCGCTCAGGTCATTATCTCAGGGTCTGGAGACTGAGCCCTGCATCAGGCTCCCTGCTGAGCATGGAGCCTGCCTGGGATTCTCTTTCTCCCTCTCCCTCTGCCCCTCCCCCCATGCTCATGTGTGCATGCGTGCATGCTCTCTCTCTCTAAAAAAATAAAAAATGTACCTTGTCATTAGGGTGAATATTGGCAAAAAAAAAAAAAAGTTGAGATAATTTTAGATACCTGGAACTTAGATATTTTCCTATTGATCTTACAAAAGTCACCTAAACTCTCTAAACTTAAGTTTTCTAACTTTGACAGAAATAGTTTTAAATTGGCTTATTTATCTTTTGTTATATGGATGCTGTAGGAATAGAGTTAATACAGATAAAATATAAAATTAAGAGGCCTATTCATATATATTTTTTTATTTAAATGGCTTATTTTTCCTTTTTTGGTTCAAATTCAACTCTTAGTAGAAAAAGTGGCCAATAACAAAAGACTGAAAAAATCAATTCTGGAAAAGTCAGCTCCAAATCTAAGAGAAGTCTGAGTCAGTCATCAGTCCGGCAGTAAGTCTAAAACAAATTAACCACATGACTCAGCTTCCTATTCCCTTTTCTGTTTGACTTTGATGAGCATCTATGTGGATGGGGTAAACTTATGTGTCTTCTTTGGTAATAATATTGTGAAAATATGTTCTTTTACCCTACCAACATGAGAAGCAGAAGGAGGAAGTGAAGATGAGCTGGAAGAATAAGTTGAATCAGTAAATGTGATCTGAGCTACTCAGAGTCTTGGCAGAGCCCAGTAATCCCTGAAAACTTCAGTGTTTCTTTTACACACACACACACACACACACACACACATATAATTTTATGTATAATGTGTGTATATATGTTTAACTACCACTATGTGCCAGATACCTCTCAAAAGAATGAGATTATGCTGTTGGATGAGAAATACATACTTCCTGCTTTCAGAATGCTTACATTCTAGTGTAAGAAATAAAATAACGAAGTCCAAAAAATTATAACAAATTCAAATAATTATATATGCTATAGCATAACCCTAAATTAATTACACAGTAATAGGCAGGTGAGACTGGGGGATGGGGTTGGACAACTTCAGAGACGATAGACAAGATCTCTCTGAGAAGTCCACATGTGAACTAAAATCAGAGGTCCCAGCCAGGAGAAAGTATGGAAGAAGAACTAAAAGATCACCTGAAGTAACTTACTTAGCTGAAAAAAATCTGCAGAAAAAGGAGGTCGGAAAAAGAGGCAGGAGCCAGATCATATTTACTTATTTACTCTGTGAACTTGGGGTTTATTCTAGGAGTAAGAGGAAACTCTTAGAGGGTTCTGAGAGACTCTTTGATTTGTGGGTCAATGTCTTTCATCAACTTTGGACAATTTTTAGCCATTATATCTATAGGTGTTTCTTCTGCCCCATATCTCTCTTTCCTATCCTTCTATGACACCATTTGGCAGGGTCTCACATATCTAAAACATTCTATTCAGTGGTGGGGTTATTTTTTTCATTCTTTTTTCTCTTTGTGGTTCAATTTGGATCATTCCATTGACCTGTCTTCACTGATTCTTTCTTCATCAGTGTTGCCTTGTAGTTAAACTCATTGAATGCATTCTTCTTTTCTGATACTGTAGTTTACAGCTCTATAATTTCTACTTGATCCTTTCATAGAGTTTTTATTTCTATGCTGAAGTTCCCCATATGGCATAAAGTACTTTTCTAAAAAACATTTGCTATATGAATGAACTGGTTTTGCTTGCTCTGTCAATAAGGCATTTTTAAAATATAGAAAAAAATCATATTTAGAACATTCAGCTTATCACAAATTAGCTGTCTTCCACTAAGATTCAGTAACTCCTGGCACAACCAGGTGATGGCCATCCTCATTTGCATACTTTGCAAATTTAACCTTACTTTGGGGACAGCTAATGTTACAATGGACTTTCATATTATTGGTATTTTTATACTTAGTTTCCTCTGGAAGCTCATAAGATTATACCCACAAGCATATGAACACTAAAGCACTTTGTTCAATAGTGCAGAACTACGGCAACTATAATAAATGTCCCCCCTTTGCAAATGTTTTGAATAACGCCAGAATGTCTTTGGGTTCAGTTTTTTTCTGTAGAAAAAAGAAAAGTCATTGTGTTAGCAAGATACAGAATATGCCCCTTGGAACAGGCTGCACATGACTTCAATTTTTTTCTGTCCAGAGAACAGCTTTGGCAAACCTCTCCATGTGCAAAGGCGAAAGGAAGATATGCTTTTCATCTGGAAAAGAAAACCCTGGAAGTCTGTCCTGCAAAGCACAGACACTAGAATTGAAGGAAACCCAGAATTTAACAGTTATGATTTAAAAAAAGATGTGAAAGTGAAAAGAGGAAGTCTTCAGTAGTCCATTAAATGTTTTTGGCCCAGACAAAACAAAATAATAAGGCAAGGCTATGGAACTGTACAGTAAGAAAAACAAGAACGTACATTTTCCAGAAAACACTGGACTCTCACATAAGCTTGAAGAAACTGATGCCTCTGGAAGGGGTTATGCATAGAGTTGAAATCACTATGTTTTATTAGAGCTTATTGTTTTGTGACCTAACATAATGCTACCTGCTACCCTGAGTGTGTTTCAAGGGTAGGCAAAAATCCAGAAGATTTCCTAAATTTCTTTTTTTTTTTTTAATTTTATTTATTTATTTGAGAGAGAGAGATCACAATCAGGGGGTTGGGGTAGAGGGAGAAGCAAACTCCCCACTGAGTAGGGAGCCCGACATGGGACTCGATCCCAGAATCCTGGGATCATGACCTGAGCTGAAGGCAGACGCTTAACCGACTGCGCCACCCAGGTGCCCCAGAAGATTTCCTTAAAGAGGTGCAGACTGACCTATATTACAACTCTATAACAGTGTTCATACACACATGTGCACACAGACACACACACACTCAAAGCAGCCTTTTAATCTCTCAGGAGAAACTTAGACTCTGTCATATTCATCTGTACTTTCTAGACATTATACAGAGAGACAGACATCTGAATTTGGCCAGTGGGAGGGCTGGCCAGTGATTAATTAGATTAGTGCCCGGGCCGGGATATGCTGACCTTTTCTGTCCCTGCTAAGCCTAAGGCCTCTGTTTCTGAGTGCCTCCCTCTCTGCAGACTGTAACAGCAGCGTTCCTTTCAAAGTGCTTCACAGACTTTACTTCTCATTGCCCCAAGGAGAGGTCTCTTCACTTTGCTGACTGGAGTGAACTGACCTGCTTCGGGTCCAGTGAGAATTAGTATCCAAACTGGAAATTACAACTTTGGTGCCTTTAGACCAACTCCCATGCACTGGCCACCTAGAACAAGACTGTTTCAGCTCTTTTTTCCCCTTGCCCTATCTCTGTAGAGGTAACCTACACTAAGGATGCATTCTAATCAGTCTTTGAATTTTGGTTTTGCCATATTTATGGTATTTTTGATGTTGTGAAGTGTATGTGTGCTATTTACAATGCTGATAAAGGTTTACTGTTGATTAAAGTCAAGGAACTGGTCTGTGTCAGAATCTATACATTCTAAGACTTGAAAAAGCCAGACAGATGGGTAATGCTGGGTGTTAGTGAACGCGATCCAGGGATTTAAAAGATCTTGTGTACAGCTGATAAAAGAGGTACTGTTCTCACATCTCACAGACCAGAACTTAATCCCATGGCCACCTATCTGCAAGGGGGTCTTTGAATGTCATCTTTATTTTAGACAGACATATGTTCTATAATAATGCTATAATAAAGGGCACTTTTACTATAGAAGGAATAAACCATACCAGAAGAGAGCTAGAAAGTGCTGTATCCCATATTAGAATTTTTTTTCAAATTATTACTAATAAGAAGCAAACAACCAAGGAAAGGGAGCATTAAATAAATCTGTTATCAAATATTTACCTTTTCTGCAGTCCTTAAAATTAAAGTGAACATCTGAGATCTTTCACTGGTTATTTTTATTATTTTTTTATTTTACATATTTGTATTGGACCTCAGATACTGAGGGCTGGTTGAATCATCAGCCTCATTTCATGACATATTATCCCCATTACTCATTCCATGTTCCGCTTCTGTTTCATTTTAAAATGCATTCTAGGTAGTCTTTAATAACTACCCCTATCCCCATTCCTATATTAAACTACACCCTGAATGGGTTTGATACCTATCTTTGAAAATGTTTCCTTGTCAATTATCTAGTGTTTTTTGCATGTGTGTATTTTCACTTAGTTAAATGATATTGTGCTAAGAAAAACTTCGTTCTTTTCCTTATTTTTGCACCCATCATTACTGTTTTTAGCATTTATTTGTGTATCTAGTTTGTTTCTTCTAACTACATAATATATTCCCTAATTCAGTATTCTTTTTTTTTTTTTAAAGATTTTATTTATTTATTTGACAGAGAGAGAGACAGCGAGAGAGGGAACACAGGCAGGGGGAGAGGCAGAGGAAGAAGCAGGCTCCCAGCGGAGGAGCCGGATGTGGGGCTCAATCCTAGAACACAGGGATCACACCCTGAGCTGAAGGCAGATGCTTAATGACTGAGCCACCCAGGCGCCCCTCTAATTCACTATTCTTTGCTTATTTTTAAGATTTTATTTATTTATTCAACAGAGATAGAGACAGCCAGCGAGAGAGGGAACACAAGCAGGCGGAGTCGGAGAGGAAGAAGCAGGCTCATAGCGGAAGAGCCTGATGTGGGGCTTGATCCCATAACGCCGGGATCACGCCCTGAGCCGAAGGCAGATGCTTAACCGCTGTGCCACCCAAGCGCCCCCACTATTCTTTGCTTATTGATTTCCCTGGTTATGGACTCCTAATTTGCCCCTCAACTCCCCACCACCCCAACAACTGCAATGATACACATGTGTCTGTACTCTTAAGGACCTGTGTGAGAATTTCTCAAGAGCAGTGTTACTGCAAAAAGTAAATTACATACACATTAGTTAACTAAACACTGGCACAATGTTCTCCAGAAGGTCTGAACTAGGCTATATTCCCACCAGCAGTACACAAAAGTTTGTGTCACCATATACTTCCCCGACACTTCACGTTAACAGATTTCTAATTTATGATTTAATGGGAATATAGTAGTATATCATCACTGCTTTAATATGTGTTTCCCTGACTACTATTCATTTTATCATATCTTCACATATATGCTAGCCATTTGGATTTCTTCTTATATGACTTGCCTTTTTATACCTTGCCTGTTTTTCTATTGAATTTTTTGTCTTCTTCTTACAGATTTGCAGGAATCTTTGTATATTCTCCATATAAACCCACCATCAATTAAGTCATTATAAAATTTTTTTGATGATGGTAATCCTTCCCCCAAACTGCCATCCACCTCTGACCATGGTGGTTGAAGGTTCTGGGTCTTTTTAAAATCCCCTTCATTCTGAGCCACAGAAATATTCTTCTGTAGTTTATTCTACCAGCTGTACAGTTTTACCTTCATATATAGATCTTTGATCCAGGTGAAGTCTTCTTTTATACAGTACAAAGTATTGATCGTGTTTTATTTTTTTTAATAATAGTGACCCAGATTTCCTAACACCATCACTAAACAATCCGTCTTTTCTGCTGATTTGGATTAGCACCATTTTCATAGGTCAAGTACCCTGATAATAGGGTCTGCAATCTCTCTGAGATCTCCATTCCATTCCATTTGTCTATTTGTCTTAGAATCTTAAACCAGCTCCATATTATTAACAGTATATAGAGTATGTCTACACACACACACACACACACACACACACACCCCCTACCATATATGTACAGTGAAGCATTGTCCTAAAGGCTGATTTAACTGGACTAAACTGGAAAATATGGGATTTGATAAGTGACTCTGTGTGCCACATAAATGCCAAGAGAATGGGGAACCAAAAGTAAGCCAGGATTCCCATATCTATCTTTGACCCCAAGAGTGATGTCTGTGGTGCCTGTATCCAGCGTGCATGCAGAAAGGGTTTACTTCTCCATTCTAGATTTTTTCTTGCTCCTTGTCCACAGGTGTGTTCTCTTTTCTTCTGTTTCATTCAACCCTGTTTCACAGAAGATTGAGAACGTTTTACAAAAATGCAATTGACCAAGCAAAAATACAGTATCACTAGAAGAGGTGAGAAAAATGAGCAAAGGAAAAAACAAAAATTGTGCCTGATTTCATTTGAAGCCCAAGTTAGTTTATAGCACTCGTGACTTACCCTAATCTTTCTTCCATTTTTAGCTTCCCTCTTTCTAGGTTTCAGAAGGTTGTTCAACCTTTTGGTTTTATCATTATGTTATTTGGAAGATGGAATGAAAACCTCCAAAGCCCCAAGTTTTAAAAGGCTGTTGGAAGAAGGAAGTCTATGTATGCGGGGATTTCCTAGCCCCTGTATCAGTTACCTGATACAGGCAGAGTCTGGAATAAAAAGCAGGGACTGGGACCTAGGGGACCTAGCAGTCAGGGACTGCTCTGCCAGTGACTGACTGTGACTTTGACTCAAACACAAATCCCTCTTGAGTTTACAGTCCTCAGCTGCCAGAGGCGGCGGCTGCCCTCCATGGTCTCAAGGTTCCACCCAGGATCAGCTCTGATTCTGCATGGCTTTTACCTCTGGGGACATCAACCACTAGCTCTCTCCAGAGACGTTTTATGACTAATAGCTATTAGTCCCATAACTGAGAGAGGTCACTCTTGGAAGGTTAATTAGCCTCCACCTCTGGTTCAGAATAATTACTCCACAATATTCGCATCACTTTTTTACACCAGAAACTCCTTTCCACAGATATATCTTATGCACAAAAGAGAAGGAACAGCAAATGCATACCACGGCCAAGAGGACATAACTCCTATAGACTGTATATTCCAGCAAATATCAAAAACAGTAATAGAATCAAAGAAACCAAACCATTCTCATTCAACTGCCCTTGGGTTTTCCAGCCTTCTTATATTACCTCTTTTTTCAATAACCAAATGAACCAACTCTGGCCCTCATTCTGCACTGACTGGTGGCATTCAGTCACCTCCCAGTTATATCTGAGATCCACTGGGGAGGAGATTCTGATAATCCATTTCTCCAGCTCCTGCCTGGATACTTGGGTCACCCCAGCCATTTCATAACCTGTCCTCCCATTCAACTCTAGCCTTACTCAAGGCGACCTCAAATGTAGTGGTTAAAAACAGCCTTACTCACTTGCACATTCCAAAGGGAAATTCATGCCCAGCACACAGGAAATGATTCAAAATTGTATTTTAGGTCTACAACCACCCTGAGAACCTACTGATCAAATATTTTCATATGAATTACCTTACTGGCTGTTACAGCCTGAATTGTGTCCCACCACCCCAAATTCATATGTTGAAGCCCTACCCCCAAATATGACTACTTTGGAGATAGGGTGTATAAGGAGGTAATTAAGGTTAAAGGAGATCATATGGGTGGAGTCCTGATCTGATAGGATTAGTGTCCTTAAAAGAAGAGACACCAGAAAGTGCTCTGCATGGTCTGATCCCTGCTGTCCTATGCAGCCTCATCTCCTACCTGTCTCTCCTCAATCCAGCACTACAGCCACCCAGGCCTTATATAGTCCCTGGAGAAGCACTCTGCCCTCTCCCACCATAGGACTTTCACGCATGCTGTTCATTCTGCCTCCAGTGTCCTCTTTTCTCCTCACCCCACCCATTACCTGTTCAACTACTTTACTTCCTTTAGATCTCGCCTCAGGTATCACTTCTGGAGGAAGCCTTCCTGGTCCTCAGTGTATAGGTCAGATTCTTTTGTGACACGCATGCACAAAACCATGTTTTTTTCCTTCCACAACTTTCAGCAACACACAGAATTTAAAGAGAGTGTGATTTTCTCAATGGCCTCACAGGTCTTGAGTTACATTCTAAACCAGACTTTCAAACTTGGATTCCTGTGCTTCTCTCCCAACCCAAGCATACCAAAATAGTAAATGTTTTTCCTATTCACACCCACCTATTGAATTTAGAATGTGATTTTAAAAATCACACTATAAAAAACAACAAACTCAAATATTAAAGACCTGTTATCAGTCAAAATGTCAAGTACTCCCATGCAAATGGATTAAGTATAGCTCATGGTAAAGTTTGTGATGTTTCTCTTTTAAGAGGAAATGTAAATTTGAGTGGGATATTTAACCTTATGAAAACATTTTAAGACAATTTCCCTTAAAATAAAATTGCTTTGTGGTAGGATAGTTCAACTCTTCCTATAAATTCTAAAAAGGCATTACTATTATAATAATACAGTCTTGGGTCTCCTAAAGTCTCCTCCTTCTCTATTAACTGGCTATCTACCTTGACAAGTAGCCAACTTGGATTTGTATCTGCAGAAAAAACCTGAGAGGAATATTGCTATGATTGAGTTTGGGCTGACACTCTTGGTCGTTTACCAGAGAAGCATTCTGCCTCTGTCCACTGGGCTCAGGTACTGAGGCCAATGTGGTCAGGGAAGAGCAACTGCTCTCCTGGGTCAGAAAGACTGAGATTGCAGAAGCCCCTGAAAGTGATTTCATTCTCCTACACTGTGACTAGTGTAAAGGGACCATGTGATCTACTTTGGGGCAATCAGGTATAAGAGGAAGTGTACTGAGGTTTCTGGGGAAGATTTCCTCCCTGATAGAGAGAGATTAGGATGGACCACACTGACCAAATGCAGCTGCTGAGAAGGTAGCACCTGGAGCTGTGGCAGCCATACTGTGACCATAAGAGCAGACACCTCTGACCAAATGAGGAATAAGCAATGGAAAAATGGAAAGGTCTGGCTCCTTGAAGTCTTCATCACCTTCAGAAAAGTCCGTACTTCTAGACTTCTTGTTGGGTGAAGAGAAAAATAAATCCTTCTACGTAAGCATTTTAGGCGGGCATTCTGTTGCTTGCTTTCAAGAGAAAACAAACTAACAGAGAATCAACACCACTTTCTTTTGCTTTTACAGATTTTCAGCAAATACAGCATCTGTTCTAAACTGAATAAGGGCTAGTGCGGTTAGAGTCACTTACATTCAATTTACTAAGCATCTATGTGCCAGGCTCTGTGCTAGTCACTGGGAACTTGAACATGAAAAAGAAAAAGTCTCTTATCTACACAATTCCTATGTAGTAAAATTTAAAGGAAAGGCCTGAAACTTCCGGGGGATATTTTATTTTCCTGGAGAAACAGGATTGGTCTGCCCCAAACTGCTGGATTTAGTGTGCTAGGGTTGGGAAGGATGCTTGAGAAGCCAGAAACAATAAAAATCACATATCCTACAAGGAATAATAAAAATCACAATATCCTACAAGGAAAGGTTGCCTTAAGAATAGGCTGACTGGCATGCACCTAAATGGCATGACTTCAGAAGCTCTAGAAAAGTTTCTTTTTTTTTTTTTAAAAGATTTTATTTATTTATTCGACAGAGATAGAGACAGCCTGCGAGAGAGGGAACACAAGCAGGGGGAGTGGGAGAGGAAGAAGCAGGCTCATAGCAGAGGAGCCTGATGTGGGGCTCGATCCCACAACGCTGGGATCACGCCCTGAGCCGAAGGCAGACGCTTAACCGCTGTGCCACCCAGGCGCCCCTCTAGAAAAGTTTCTTACCCCAGAAAAATCCCCCCCAATACTTAAATCCTACAGCTTGAGGCTCATTCCATTGGCTTATGGATTTATTCCTTGCTAAATTCCAAGTACCCCTGAAAAGCAATACATTATTTTTTTCCATCACTTAAGAGGAAAATTAGAATGATCATGAAGGTTCTGAGGACCTGAAGAGAGATGGGTAGAAGTGGAAGGAGAAGAAATGGGGACCCATAGGAGTTCTGGGGGACACTGAGGTGATCTGCATTTTAGCTCAGGGTCAGTAATCCCTAAAAGGGCGCGTGATCTGTAATTTTTCTGACAATTCCTTTTTTGGCTTGGCTTTTCTTAGGTTTATGCTAAATTAAGACTTCATCCCAAAGGGTGTAGATGTTTTCAGATTAAGATGGAATTGGCCACTCTAGTGTGGAAATCAAGTAGAGGAAGGTCAGGAGAGAGAAGACTATCCTGCTATTCATAGCTCTTCCAAATAAATCCCCAGGGAAACAATGGGGAGAAAAGCAGCCCCTTAATTGGAAATGCATAATTATGCAAAAAATGTAAACAAAAAATTACCCAACTGAGAGGGAGGCCAGAGAGTGGATTCACTGTGGCTTGAAGGTTCAGGTTAGACATTTCTAAATGTCTCAAGACTCCCCTTGCAGAGCATTACAAGACTGTCCCCCTACCTATACTTCCTCACCCTGACCTTTCTCCCCTTGTCTCCAACCCTAAGATCCTTGTCTTTCCCTATGTTTCCCACAGAATCTCTGCCCAGTGTCTGTACTGTGGCTTCCTCCTAGATGTCTGGTCTACAAAGGGGTTCAGCTCTGAAGGTCTCATTCTGACCTAATCGTTGCAGTCAAACCAAAGCATAGAGTAGAAAAATTTTGACATGTGCAGATGAGAACAGTACTGACTTATCTATGCTAAAGTGCATTTTTCCCTGCATCAGCTGAATAAGGCATTTTTCGTCTTCTGCAAGTCAAGATGCTTTGACTTCCAGTTATTCATTTCCTTCTCTAAGCATTCCTTGGGCTCCTACTATGAGCTAGGCAGCGAGGTAGGCATTGAGGGCACAGTGGTAAGCCCTTAAGGCAGTCTTCCCTCTTGAGTAGCTTTCACTCTCTTGAGAGGCCCCTGAAAAAGTATAGTATTAGAAATGAGGATTCTTGGAATGTACATCAAGGAAACCATACAGAATGTGGATGCTCGGTTCTCCCAAAGGAGGAGGTGACATCATCAGGAAAAGAGGGAAAGAGACATGGGCAAATAAAACAGCAGACAGTAGCTGCTTACTGTAATGAGGGGCTGGGACTATATGCATGGACAGAGTTAGCTAAGAGAGCATCCAATGGGGGAAATGAGCTGGGAAGCAGGCGGGAGCCAAGGAGAGGTTTGGCTGGGTCAGAGGCAAAGGGAGAAGGAGGATAGGGTGCTCATTCCAGGCAGGAGGGAGAGGCTTGAAGACAGGCAGAGAGAGGAACAAGCATGTTGCAAAGTGGATAGCAAAGGGGCCTGCCCAAGAGAACCCCAGGGCCAACACTAGGGAGCAGTGGGAAATAAAGTGGTATGGGCAGGTACAACCTGTAAAAAATGTTTCTAATTCAATTACCTATAAAAATTGTATCTTTCTTCTAACCACAATGTCTCAATTGTCAGATATAGGGGTATTAGCTTTTTACTTATGATGACTAAAGGTATCTATGGATGATTTCATTCCCACACGCCATGTGTACCTCTTCACTAGGCAAATAGGTAAATAATCTCCCACTTTTCCTTCCTCATCTGGACAGTAGAAGCAGAGGGAGACGGAGGATCCCAGGAATAAAAAACCAATTCCTAACCCCATGCATGGAGCCCTGCAGCCACCCCCTCCAATGTGTTCTCTGGCTTCAGTTAGCGAAACCCTCCCGTCTTTCAGAGATATGCCTCTTAAAGGTGCGTGTACACACACACACACACAGGCTACCAAAGGCCTCTAAAGGCCATTATAATGCATTTTTTAAAAGCTGAAAACACATAAAATTTGCAAATTTTATAAACACTGAAAAAAATATGAGAACCAGAACTCTCAGTAAGAAACTCCACTCAAACCCAGGCTGCCTTTCTAAGAATTCCTAGCTTTGCCAGTGGAAATGTTTGTGAAGTCCAACTGCATTTTCCTGCCATACAATTAAAGGTCCATTTTGCCTGCAAGTGTTCATAAGCTGATGTGCCTGGGGGGTACCAAGCAAGAGGGAAACTGGCTCTTTAAAAAAAGGAATAACCTCTCCCTATGTTCTAGTCAAGAAGAATATTTTGTAATTAAACTGCACAGAGATGTAACTTCGCCACCTGGGGTGCTGGGTCTGCAGGAGCTTGGGTTTTTTTCCTGCCCAGGACATCTTTGTGGCCTCTGAATTTTCTAGGTCTCTTGCTATGTGGGGTTTAAAGTAGGTGGTATTCTCTAATGAGTTGGAAGTGGCTTGGGGCATTGCAAGGGGGTGGAGACAGTGGAGGATATGGGGACCTGACCAGGAGGACAGGAACCTGCCCTTTTCCTGAAGGATTTCTCTCAGATCCAGGACACCCTCTACACCTAGACATTGGAGGATAGGGACCCAGCACAAGACTGAGTCTGCAGCTAGTTTGGAAGCTAGCTCTTCCAGTGACTAGTTTAGCAAGTCACTTCACCCATCTGGGCCTTACTTTCTCATTTGCAAAATTCTTCAGACCACAGACTGCAGCTCTAACGCACTCTGATACATGACCTGGAGGGAAATCCTAGAGCTGCTGGCGTGAAGGAATGTCAATAGAGTTTGCTCACAGGGCTCAGAACATTTGTGGCACTTCGAATGGAAAGGCACTTTGAGGCAGCAGGAGTTGATAAGGCCAAGAAGGATTTGTAAAATATTACGAGATGGTGAAGGCTTAAAAGGACACATTACTCTTCTCCCTTAGAATGCCCACCAGGTGCCCTTTTGTGCTAAGGCGCACCTGTGCACATCCAGGGTCCAAAGCAGCCATCCCTGATGAAGTGATCATCAAAGGTTCCTTATATAGCACGGGACTCCTTTAGTATTGTGAAAAAGTGCCTCTGTTTGCTATCAGCCTGAAGGACCTGACTTAACAAGTGCTTTCTTTTCAAAAGCCCACGAACATCTACTTTCCTGTCCCCAAGCCTGACATGATTATAATAATAAGGCTCCCTTTTCCTAATTATCTCCTCTTGTCCTCTCTGAAAATCCAGGTCTGAAAGGGCAGCTGTCACATTGCTGTCACTCCAAAACCTCAACCCCATTTAATTTAGGCTAGAATAGGGCAATCATTTTCATCAGTCACCAGGCTGAGTAGCACACCACGCCCCACCCACCCCCAAACCAGTTGCTAAAGGAGCGGTACAGATAGATAAAGTAAATCATAAACCCTGGGCAGCCCCACTCATAAACCCATCTCACTCATTATTTCCTTATTTAACCCTTTAAACTTGCTTACCTGATCAAATAAGGCCTTAGGGCCAGGTCCTCAATGTTTAGGGTAGAGGAGGTATTTGCCCTTACCCTTGGGACTGTGTGTTCATTCCCTGAGCGTGAAACCTACTGAAAAATCTCCAGCTAGCCACGCAGACCAAAGATACATTCATTCAAAGGTATACATATGCACAGGTTTGGGAGTGGCAGAACAAATAATTTCCCTTTGGTCATTTCTCAAAATCACTGCAGCAGGTTTTAATTTTCTATGTGCCTATAATGATTGGTCTTAAAAGAGGCAAATTAATGGCAGCATGCAGGATAGTACTGGGTGGATGCTTGCCAGTGGGAAAAAGGCCACTGCTTTTAAAACTATTTCCCATTGTTTCCAACATTGCTCAGTTAGGTGAATCCCCTCCTTTAAGCCTTTGTTCCTGTTACACACAATTATACTTAAGGCAGCAATGAACAAACTTTTTATACCAGGGCCAATTCAAGAAAAATAACAGGCTTAGGAGTCAATTATTTTAAAAATGTACAACAGAAACATTTGCTTATTTGCTTATTTTTTAATCAGGAAATTCAATAGCTACAAATATATTTAAGCATTTGAAAGTTTCATCTTGTAGCTAAAAGCTCAAGAACCACATATTAGTCTGCACTGCAGAATCTGACTTCAATATTGCACCTTTGAATAAATTTCATTGCTGAGTAAGACAGTTTTGGAGCTGATACATTTTGCCTTTCCATAGTGAGCTCATAAGCTACTTGGCTCCTCTCCTTGTGCCTTTAAATTTTGTTATCTTTAGCTGTTAAATACAAATGACTACATAGCAATGCCTTCACTTCCAAAGAAGTTCTTCTCATGCCCATTTATTTTGAAATACATAATTTTAATTAGCTGCCTTTCTCTTCTTCAGGCATAGTATGTACTTAAAAAGTTATTCAGAAAAACAATTTTTCCACTTGTCTCAATGTAAATACCTTTTTTAAAAAAATTTCTCAGGTTAAATTACTTGGTCAGTTGGTATTCACCAACTACCTGCCTTCCGTGGACAGGTGGGAGAGATGGTCTGTACATCTTCAGCTTCATGAGATATTGCCCAATTTCTTTCCACAATGGTGGTTCCAACAATATGCCCCACCCACATGTATAAATGGTCCAGTTTCCTGACATCTTTGCCAACTTTTGTTGTTGTTTTGCAACTTCCTGATTACTTGTGAACTGCAGCATCTTTTCATATGTTTATCAACCACTTATACTGCCTCCTATGTGAACTGTTAATATTCTTTTCAATTGGATTGACTATCATTTTCTTATTAAGTTATGGGATTCCTTTTTATATAGAGTGCAAGTATTTACCTCAGACTATTTTTTTTCTTCTTTCATTGTTTGTGGTACTTTTTTTTCCACAGAAGTTTTTCATTTTAATAAAGCTTGAATTTATCCATCTTTCCCCTATGGTTTCTGATTTTTGTGTTCTCTGCAAGAAAATCTCTCCTCTCCCAATGTCCACTACAGTTTTAGTGGTCTGGATAGAAAATCAAACCAGCCACAACATTCCCTTAAACCAAAACCTAACTCAGAGCAAGGACCTAACTCTTTATAATTCTATGAAAGCTGAAAGAGGTGAGGAAGCTACAGAAGAAAAGTTTGAAGCTAGTGGAGGTTGGTTCCTGAGGTTTAAAGAAAGAAGCCATCTCCACAATAAAAAAAAGTGCAAGGTGAAGCAGTAAGTGCTCATGTAGAAGCCGCAGCAAGTTATCTAGAAGATAATAATTCATGAAAGTGACTACACTGAACAACAGATTTTCAATGTAGATGAAACAGACTTCTCCTGGAAGAAGATGCCATCTAGAACTTTCACGCCTACGGGAGAGAGGTCAATGCCTGGCTTCAAAGCTTAAAGAGCAGGCTGCCTCTCTTCTTAGGGGCTAACGTGGCTGGTAACTTTAAGTTAAAACCAGTGCTCATTTACCATACTGAAAATCCTAAGGCCCTTAGGGATTATGGTGAGTCTACTCCGTCTGTGCTCTATAAGTGGAACAACAAAGCCTAGATGACACTGCATCTGTTTACAACATGGTTTACTAAATGTTTTAAGCCCACTGTGAGGACCTACTGCCCAGAACATAACGATCCCTTTCAAATATTATTGCTCATTGACAATACACCTGGTCACCCCAGAGATCTGATGGAGATGTAGAATGAGATGAACATTGTTTCCATGTCTGCTTGTAAAACATTTATGCTGAAGCTTGCAGATCAAGGAGTAATTTTTACTTTCAAGTCATTATTAAAGATGTATATCCCATAAGGCTATAACTGCCATAAATAGTGATTCTTCTGATGGATCTATGCAAAGTAAATTAAACACCTCTGGAAAGGATTCACCATTCTAGATACCATTAAGGTGCATTCCCAATTCACGGGAAGAGTTCAAAATAGCAACTTTAACAAGACTTCGGAAGAAGCTGATTCCAGCCTTCATGGATGATTTTGAGGGGTTCAGGACTTCAGTGGAGCAAGTAATTGCAGATGTGGTAAGAAACACCAAGAGAACTAGAATTAGAAGCAGAGCCTAAAGATGGGACTGAATTGCTGCAATCTCGTGATAAAACGTGAATGAAGATTGTTTCTTATGGATAAACAAAACAAAGTGGTGTCGTGAGCTTGAATCTACTCCCGGCAAAGATGCTGTGAAGATTGTTGAAATGACAACAAAGGATTTAGAATATTACATAAACTTAGTCGATAAAGCAGTGGCAGGGTTTGAGAGGACGGACTCCAATTTTGAAAGAAGTTCTACTGTGCGTAAAATGCCAACAAACAGCATTTTATACTACAGAGAAATTGTTCATGAAAAGAGTCCACTGATGCAATAAATTTCATTGTTCTCTTATTTTAAGAAATTGACATAGCCACCCTAACCTTCAGCAGCCACCACCCTAATCAGTCCTTTCACCCGCAAAGACCTTCCACCAGCAAAAACATTATGACTTGCTGAAAGCTCAGATGATGGTTAGCATTTTTTTTAGCAATAAAGTATTTTTAAATTAAGATATATACCTTGTTTTTTAAAAAGACATAATGCTATTGCACACTTAATCAAATACAGTACGGTGTAAACATAATTTTGATACGCACTGGGAAACCAAAAAATTCATTTGACTTGCTTTACTGTGATATTCACTTTATTGTGGTGGTCTGAACCAAACTCTCAATATCTCCAAAGTATGCCTGTACTTCTGTAAGGCAACCCTGGTGTACTACAGACCCAAGACCAATATTTAACATAATTTCTCATCCAGCATTTCTAAGACTATAGAGATATAAAAACAGTTAACCTCAAACTCGTGAAGTAGAGGCTTGTGAATACAAATTATCAGGGAAACTTTTGGTTCCAGATACAGCTCTGGCAGACACAGACAAGCTTCCCTGTGCCGGTCAGTGGGGTTTCTTCCTGGTTCATTTTTTCACAGAGGTGCAAGCCTTTGGAGTTCCAACTACACACAACTGAGGATATTTACAGGAAAAAAGACAATCACCTGGTAAAGAGATGGATACGTAATTAAAGTTACTCAAGGGCAACCTTACTTACATGCAATGAGCTAAACAAAGATTTTCTGTCTCATAAATTAAGCACTAGTAATTGTATTGTCAATAGCCACATCCCATGGCTTGCTGCTAAATTCAGAAAATCCTTGTCTGTGAGTTTAAAAAAGATACCCATATCCACTTTATCTGTTGAAGAATATTCTATGGTCAAAGAGAGACTTTTTTCACTCCCTTTGCCATCCCTCAACCTTTCCCCATCCTCCAAGAACTTTTCACACACCTTACCATTATGAAAATGCTACAGGAACCACTTAGCAAGAGGTTGCGTAGGAGAAACCTGTGTGAGAACATGTGCCCTTGTTTAGGTATGAGAATGTATACAAGTAGGGACACCCATCCAACAATCTCTTCTAGAGGTACACTCCCTGTTCTTTTAGAAGCATATTAATCACTTTTACTCTCTCCTGACTCCTAATTACCGGCATTTTCGGTGTTGTCAAAACAGTGCCTGCCTACATCTGTTTTCTACTGTTGGCATGGGTTCCAGGGAGTGTTTGTGAGAGAGGAATAGAACAAAACATTGACAGCCTTGTGTTGACATTTTGGGGCTATTTGGAAATAAGAATAATCCAGGTTCGATGTTGTAATTCCTCCTTTTATGGGCAAAAATTATGTCTCAGCATGAATGAGCATAACTAAACACACTGGGACACACCCCAGACATGGTATGCACTCCCGGCACACTCACTGTGATTCCTGGTATTGCTGTTATATGACAAAAGGCAGCAGACAATTTTTGCTTCCCCACTCCCAAATCTCCCATCCCAATGAAATGAATGAAACATTAGACTTAAAAAGAAAAAATTCCCTGATTTATGTGTATCCTTCTTTCTTTTTTCTCTCCTTTTCAAGCTACAATCTTAGTCACCACTCATCATAATAATGAATTTTAATTACATAACAGATTCTCACTGATAAAATTAAAACAATACAGATAAAGCAAAACTCCTCTGTGCCTACACTGTTCCTCAATTGTGCATACTTATCATCCATCCACTATGTATCATTTCAGAATTTTTCTAACCACATACATTCACTTAATATATTCAAACATAAGAAAACACACATTTTGTTTGGTAAGAGTTTTTGTTTAATGCTCAAACTGTGCCATACTCTGTATAGTGTACTACAACTAGTTTTTCTTAAGTTGGGCATATTTTTCATATTAGTACCCATTTATTGATCTCATTCATTTTAAGGGAAGTATAGCCTTCTACAGAACTGATGTATACTAGTTTATTTGATTATTTCTAAAAGATGGAAATGTGGATTATTTAAAAATTTTTCACTGTTACAAATAATGTTCTGATGAATCCCCTTGTACATACCTTTTTGGGCACCTGTGCTAATGTTTTGTCTAGCATAGGTTCTGTGAAGTGAAATTTGGAAACTTAAGGGTAATAATTGCTCCTTTAAAGTGAAAATCAAAACTATCTCTCTCTCTCTCTCTCTACTTAGTCAGCTTGGACTGCCATAACAAATACTAGACTGAGTGGTTTAAACAACAGACATTTATTCCTCACAGTTCCGGAGGCTGGAAAGCCCAAAATCAAGGTGCTGATAGATTCAATTCCTGTTGAGAGCCCTCTTCCTGGCTTAATGATTGTCGTCTTCTCACTGTGTCCTTCAGAGTGGAGAGAGAGTGAACTCTGGACTCTCCTCCTCTTTTTACAAGGACACTAATTCCACCATAGAGTTCCCACTCTCATGACTCATCTAACCTAATTACCTCCCAAAGGCGCCACCTCCAAATACCAAAACATTGGGGGTTAGAGCTTCAACATATGAATGGGTGGGGCACAAGTATTCATTCTATTATCTCTATCTATGTATCTATCTACCTATTATCTATCTATCTAAATAGGTAATAAAGGCCTATGGTTAAAAAAATTCAAAGTCAGGATAGAGGAGAATCATAAATCCAAAAGCAGGAACAAAAAAAGATGATGGATTTTAATTCAATCATATCAATAATCACATTGTATGTGAATGGTCTAAACACACCAATTAAAAAACAGAGATTGTCAGTTTGGACCAAAAGAACAAAGCAATATTCAACTATATGCTACCTAGAAGAAACCCACTTTAAATTTAAAGAGACAGATAAATTGAAAGTAAAGGAAAAGAAACAAACACTAATCAAAAACTAATAAAAAGAAAGCCAAAGTGCCTATATTAATATCAAAGTAAACTTAGGAACAAAGAATTATTACCAATGAATGGACATTACATTATGAGAAAGAGGCTGATTCATAAAAAAGACATAACAATCCTAGATATATATATGCATTTAACAAGACAGCTTCAACATACATGAAGCAAAAATTGACAGAACTAAAAGGACAAAAAGGCAAATCCACAATTACAGTTAGAGCCTTTAGCATTCTTCTCTCAGTCACCAATAGAACAAATAGAGTATTAGTAAGGATGTAGATGACATAAACAACACTATCAACAACTAACATTATAGGACACTTGGCCAACAACAGCAGTATCTCAAAAGTGTTAGAAGATTTAAATCATCCAAGGTGTGTTCTCTGTCCATAATAGTATTAAAGAAGAAATCAATAACAGAAAAATATCTTTAAGATCCCCAATATTTGACAATTAAACAATGTGTTTTAAATAAGCCATGAGTCAAAGAGGGAATCACAAGGAAAATTGAAAAGTATCTTGAATTGAAAGAAAATGAGAAAACAATAGATCAAAATTCATAAATGTAGCTAAAACAGTGCTTAGGGGGAAATGCATAGCATTAAATGCTTATATTAGAAAGGTTACTGGGAAACTCGTAATTGAAAGGAAGCCTGAAGAAACAGAGTCACAACATGCAAAAACAAAGGATGAAGCTGTAACTAGGCCCAGAGCCAATGACACACTTCCCATGAGTCCTTTGAGAGTCCCACTGCATCAGCTGAAGGTCACTGACCATCCCATGCTGCCTGAAAGTTTCTATTGGCTCTGGAATTTGACTCTTCTCACCCCAGCTGCTGCCACCCATACTAGAATGTTTCTTATTCTTTGTTCCTACTTTTTAGTATCACCAACTCCCTCTTCATAGCTCACAGCTTATGGATCTGATTGGTTGGACCATATGTCTCTATCCTAGCTGCAAGAGTAATTGGGAGAGTGGTTGGCTTAAGTATTCAGTTTCTATGATAAAAAAGACTATTTCTCCCATAAAAATTTGGATCTGGAAATTATTAGGAAAATGAATTAAACTTTTCCTGATACCATATCTTTGGTCAAAAAGAGCCAGACTTGACGGGCGCCTGGGTGGCACAGCGGTTAAGCGTCTGCCTTCGGCTCAGGGCGTGATCCCGGCATTGTGGGATCGANAGACTTGAGAACAAAGGGTACCTGGTGTTTTAAGGAGGATTTCTAGATACCTCTCTTGAGATTTTTCAAAAGGCTGAAATACTGGATCTTTTACCCCAAACATCATCATAGCTCCACTCTTTCCAGTCCAAACAAAACAAGTGGTGAGGAAAGAGAAGGAAAGAAATCAGAGTTACCAAGAATGCAGTGTTCATGTTGGGAGGCTATTTCTGGACCCCACCCAACAACTCCCATAACTCTTTCCTTCATCCTCACTCATACAAGGTTTCTATCAACCCTTCTTTCTAACTAACAAATGATCAAAGTAGACACTTGAAGAACCATGGGTAGAGTTTGAGAGTATCTGTAAGAAAAGAAGATTCATGTCTCACTCTCTGCCTGTCTGTGGGCCTTACGTGGTGGACAATGGGATATAGGACTTAAAAAGGAAATGAATGGAAGATCTAAAGTAAACTAGACAGAAGTTTAATTATAACTATGAGACCTGCCCAAGGTGTCATTAAATAGTGGTAAAGGACACTATGACAGAATCCAGTTGAAAGTATTTTTACCTATAACACTGCCTAGTTGCAGTCAACAGAATCTGCCCTAGCTAGCTTTATCAGGAAGGGATTTATTTAGGGATATAGGAAGCTCATACAGAACCACTGATAAGATTGATAAGAGACTCCAGGCTGAGCTCTAAGGAACTGACCTCAAGAGTTTCTGCCTTTGCCACAATAAAGACAAAAGTGAAAACAAAAAATCAAAAAGCTACCACACCTCCAAGACACTGCTTCTGCTGAGGGGCCAAACGGATGCTCCAAGTCCTGCCTTTTTAAACAACAGTTCTAAATCAAAGTCTTTGTAGATATACCTTACTTATGGAAACTATATTATATGTCCTCTCACTTGGGACATGGAAATGGCAATATAGTGTTGTTTATTATTCTAAATGGAATTTGGATTTAAATTGTGGGAAAGTATTAAAATGTGAAAAAAATGTTTAATAGATTTGGAGCAATGCAAATGAGAGCATCTACTATAGCTATTACTGGAAAAATTATTTTATATTAATTCACTACATAAAAAAACTGGTTAAAGGAATATATAATATTGATCTACGTCTTGATTTTCTCACTTAAAATATGCCTATACCAATTACACATAAATCTGCTTTATTTTGTTAATGTCTGTATCATATTACATTGTGTGGATGGACTCTAATATATACAGTTCTCTAATGATAGAAACCGAGGTTCTTACTTATATTTTACTATTATTTTTTTTTTAAAAGATGAGGGCTGGGACGCCGGCTGTGGGGCGCACATCCCGGGACGCTGCAGGGTTGAGCAGCACCAACAGAAACAGAGTTAAAGTGGCCAGAACCCCAGTGGAGAGCGGTCTGAGATCCCTTTGTTCTGAGACAGAGGCTGAGATTCGGCCACTGCTGCTCTGACTCTCAGAAGAGGTACAGCAAACCACCAGGGAAAGCCCCCAGAGAACAAAAGCCTGGAAATACCAGCTCACAGTGTGCCCATCCCCATCCCCCCTTGCAGGGGACAGGAGACTCTACCCAAACAGGGTTGCCTGAGTATCAGCATGGCAGGCCCCTCCCCCAAAAGGCAGGCTGAAAAATCAAGCAGCCCACATCCCTAAGGTCCCTATAAAACAAATGCACACTTCCTGGTCAATAATTTGGGCTCTGGACAACCCCGCAACCTCTCCT
The DNA here is from genome assembly GCF_002007445.2 of Ailuropoda melanoleuca. Classification (NCBI taxonomy): domain Eukaryota; kingdom Metazoa; phylum Chordata; class Mammalia; order Carnivora; family Ursidae; genus Ailuropoda; species Ailuropoda melanoleuca. Next base: position 36,494,969 of record NC_048220.1, read on the forward strand.
CATCAGAATGACGAGAAGGAGAAATCCCCCCCAGCAAAGAAAAGACAATGAATCTGTGGCCTCTGCCACAGAACTAATGGATATGGATATAACCAAATTATCAGAAATGGAATTCAGAGTAACAATGGTCAAGATGATGTGTAGACTTGAAAAAAATATTAACAAAAATATTAACAAGAAGACAGAATCTCTAAGGGCGGAAATGAGAGCAAATCTGGCAGAAATTAAAAGTTCTATGAGCCAAATGCAGTCAAAACTAGAGGCTCTGACGGCCAGGGTGAATGAGGCAGAAGAACGTATCAGCGAATTGGAGGATGGGTTAGCAGAAGAGAAAACTAAAATAGAATCTGGACTTAAAAAAATCTATGCTCATGAATGTAGATTACAGGAGATTACTGACTCAATGAAACGATCCAATGTCAGAATCATCGGCATCCCCGAGAGGGTGGAGAAAAACAGAGGTCTAGAAGAGATATTTGAACAAATTGTAGCTGAAAACTTCCCTAATCTAGCAAGGGAAACAA